>NC_034598.1:85994016-86060510 GCF_900095145.1 Mus pahari | reverse complement strand
CGCCTGCCTCTGCCTCCCAAGTGCTGGGATTAAAGGCGTGTGCCACCACGCCCGGTAATTTTAAATGACTTAGTATACAAATGTAACTGTATTGACTATAATTTCTTTATTGACTGAATATAATTTCTTTAAAATTATATTAACTAAAACTGCAAGCACTGAATCTGTTCCTCTCAAAAAGCAGCAGCAACAACAAAGAAACCACAGGATCTCAAATTTAATTATTTCACGACACACTTATAAAGAGCCTTAAAATTAATGTCTTGCTTACCTGTTCAAACTGCTTCATAGCAAACATGACTTCAGAAAAATCCAAAACCAAACGTCTCTCAAATTTGCTTTCGAATACCTGAGTAGCAGCAGAGATCAGAAGTATATGTAAATGTACACAGTGGTTCTTTCCTCACCCCCAGGGTAACTACAGTCAGGGACGGTAGGCACACCACATGCCAACCAGTACTCCATGCAGAGGCTTAGCAGGCTCTGAGGGAACTCCGATGCAGAGCAGGCATCTCAGTGACTGTGACAGGCCCTCAAGGATGCTTGGCTCCTTCCCAGCTACAGGCAGTCACAACAGGAAAAGCAGGTTCCAGAGGAACTCAGGTTTCTACTTTCAGTCTCATTCCAACCCGCTTTCCAAACCCACTGGACTGCAAACAGCTTAGCATGGCCCTGCTCAGAATTCTTCCAGGGCCTTCCCTATCTTTGGGACAAAGCCAAACTTTTCAAAGCCAAGAGAGTTCTCCTATGGTGTCAACACTTTCCCAGTGTCCCTGTGCCCAGCCTACGTGCATTTGTGAAAACAAGTCAGTCATTAATGTTCCTTCTCCAGGTTTTTTTTTTTTTTCCTTCTCCATTGGCAAAAACTTTAAGACTACTCCAAGTATGTGTTCTTTGAAAAGCTATCGCTTTTCCTCTAGTACGTAGAATTAACAATTATCATTCAATAGACACCTCTAAGCTATTAGTTCACCATATGATAAGTACCCATTCCCAGGCTCCCTAATCCTTTATCAGAATGGTAGGCATCATACCTACCCTGACATGCATAGCCCACACACTGTACAGTAGCCTATGCATGCTCCCTAATGTCTGCTTAGGGATTTAGCTGTTATTGTGCCATTATACTTGTTTCCATGAAGGCATGAAGCTCCCATCTACCCAACAAGAACAATCCCTTGGGGGCAGAACCTTTGTCATGCTTCATCTGTATATGCAGCAGACATACTTAAGTTAAACACATTATTAACTACACAAGCAACAGCTGCTAAAGTGAATTACTTTTTCTACGGTTTCTTTGATGAGGGTCTCTGGCAAGGAAACATTCTCAGCTAGGAGCAAAGCAGAAACTACATCCAAGAGAGTCTTCCGGCAAGATGTGGAGAGACTGGCTGTCTGTAATGCTTCAGACAATACCTGTAAAAACAGAAGAAAACACAAGGCACGCATAGGAGTCTCCACTCCACCCTCCAGTGCTGGGGGTCACGAGTCCTCTGCAGTGCTAGGTGAGTGTACAACACAGAGCTACAACACACCCCAGCCCCAGCTTATAACAAGCTCTTAGGCACATCAGACTTGGGAACTCACCCCACAAATGTCCGCAGGCCTTGTTATCTTGGACCCACTTCCATGTTTCACGACGATCAGGTATGTTTCTAACAAGCGCTTCATCTGTTCAGAGTTTTCACAACAGTTTTCTTCTGTAACTTTGTTGTGTAGCTCCAGGAGTGACTCCTTCAAATCAAAAATGTAATGGAGAAAATAACTACAAAGCACCAAACCCCTCGCTCAGGCAGTAACGGAATACTCTGTGACAGCTCCCTCCTCACACTGTTCGGCTTTATAAAGAAGGAAGATGTTTCAAGCATCACTAGACGGCAGCCAGTAGTCACGGAGCCCTGCCCTGTGATCTTTGTAGTCCTGACACACCCTCACAGCCTCCTTGACAAATAGGTAACATCGGCCCCATTTTAGCATATGAGAATACCACGCAACTGGCGCTCTAAATAATGCCTCCGAGTCACACTAGCAGCGAGAACAAGATGCCAACAGAATTCTAGCAATTCTCACAACCACTAAGCTCCACTGGTGTGAAAAGACTAGAGGGGGAGGAAGATGGATGTAATCAATGTATAGAAGAAGCATAGGAAATATATAGGAAATGATGATGGAACACAATGCCCACCAGTGTGCTGCCCTGCTCAGAGCAGCAGAGATAGGCATGCAGACGGCCCTGTTACATACACATTCTTAACAGAACTTACTTGCAAACAGTCAAAAAACACACCAAAATGTTCCTTATAGATATACACCACAGTGGATTTGGCCATGGTTTTTAGGGTTTCCCCAACTAAAATCCACGGTAGTTGAGTTTCTGTTTCAGTGACTGGTCCTAGCTTTTGCAAAAGGAGCTTCAGTGCCTGTGGGAATGCAAGAGACAGCAGTTAAAATGCTTTTGAATAACATTTTTTTTTTTTAAAGAAAGCATTAAGTTCTGTTTTATCATTGATCTTATAAAAGATTTGGCAGCTTTGACTGTTAATTCTGTAGCCCAGGCTGGGTTTAAATTTTCTTTCTTTCTTTCTTTTTTTTTTTTTGGTTTTTCGAGACAGGGTTTCTCTGTATAGTCCTGGCTGTCCTGGAACTCACTTTGTAGACCAGGCTGGCCTCGAACTCAGAAATCCGCCTGCCTCTGCCTCCCGAGTGCTGGGATTAAAGGCATGCGCCACCACGCCCGGCCGTTGGGTTTAAATTTTCAATCCATCTGCCTCAACATGTAGGGTGCTGGGATTACAGATGAATAACCACCACACTGCCCAGCCTTAGAATGGGGAATTTATCACAGAACTGCCTATCCCTCCCTATCTACCCATGACCATCAGTTAAGCACTCAGGATCAAGAAGACAGAAGCAATTTTGTAAGTAAAAGCACCCAAAGCCACATCAAGAAGGGCAGTATTAAGCCTGCCTCTCCCCAGTGTGCTTCCTGTGCATCCCAGGATGCCCTCCCTTGTCATCTGCTTGATTCTCTTCTACACAGACTGCAAGCACTGCTCCCCACTCGTTACCTGGCCCGTGCAGGAGTGAAACATATTTCTGACTCCCTTGCACATTTCAAAGAGCAGCTGTCCAACTCCTTCCACTTTCTCTGGATGTTCATTAAGATCAAGAAACATTAAGTTGAAAAGTGCATTTTTATCAGAGACCTAAAATGAGAAATGGGAAATTGCATTTACAAATACAAGTATGTCCAACTAAGAAGCCATGCTTCCTACTATATATATTCATATTTAAATGGACTTCTGAAGTTTCTGAAAGGCACAGACGTAATAACTTCATACTAGAATTTTGAACTTGCCTTGCAATGGTCACATGAGGGTGATAAATTGGTGTGACAGGAAGGCATGTGTTAAGAAAAAACAGCATAAGGCAACACTATATCTCTTAAAGTAAACCAAATATTCATGTTTTATAAACATAAAAGAAATTTAATACTAGTTTTAATTTATTACCAAAACCTAAAATTCACTAGGAAAAATCCAAACACAAATGGTACAATGCAATTGTTCCCTTGCAAGAAATCATTACAGAATTCCCTACACTGACCAAAGGGCACTTTATATTATGTACACTGAAAGTTATAAAAACCCAAGTAACAGAATGATCCAAATTATAGCTCACTAACTCCCAAACAAAGACTAAACATTATGGCAACATAAGCTGAGAATAATAACCAACTTCATTGTGTATTTAAAAAAATTACTTTGTAATCACCTCAAAAACTATCTATTCTAGTCATTTGATTCTTGACAATCTACTCCCAATAAACACAGAAAATATCACACTAACCTTTCTCATCAAGAAAGTAAAACTTTCGGCTGCAAAATTTCTTATATGTAGTTTTTTATGAGCCAAGAGGGTGCTATACAAGCTGTAAAAGGAGAAAAACAGGGCAGCTCCATCAACTGCATCAGTTTAGTTCAGACCTGCTACATGTCAGCAATCTTGTCATCAGTGCTAGGCATGCACGTGGTTATAGACACTCAGACGTCAAACAGAAGGTGGAGGCCAGAGGCAATAGGCTAAGGGGTATTGGTCCTCACAGAAAGACATCATGAAATGGTCACACACACACACACACACACACACACACACACACACACACACACAGTGAGTTCTGAAAGGCAGCATGAACTCAGCTGTAAACTGGGAAGCTTACCATTAGGAAAAGCACAGATGGGGTGAGCAGAACTAACCAACCATATCAGGGAATAGTAAGGAGACAAGAGGCACACCTCAGAGAGGAGGGGTGAGATAGCTGGGGAGGGTGGGAAATGATGGAGAAACATGCAGCTCTGAACCCCAGCCAGGCACAGAGTCTGGGCAGTAGTTTGCATTTCTGCAAGTACTTCCTCTGCACTGCTTCATTCAATCAGCACAGCTCTATGAGCAGGTACTATTACTATCTCCATTATTTAGATAATGAGTCAAGGGCAAAGCTAAACAACCTGTTCATTGTCATATACCACACAGCTATAACTATAGAACCACAAGGTCAGTCTGCCCTATGATAGAAAACATAGAGTATGCTGTCCTATTTCTGCCATGTTCCTAGCAGCTAACAACCTTCAGAACAGCAGGTGTGAATACACACTGGCTGAATACCATACTTTCTGTAAGGTTAATTTGGCAGCAACATACAAGCTAAAGAAAAAAGAGGCTAACGATCTAGTTAAAAGGCTAGTCAGGAAACAGAAGCTTGGGGTGTCAAGGCAAGAAAGAGGCAAGTGTTAGCGAGAAATGGAAAGGCTCAACCCAGAAGGTATTTCAGGAGTCCCTGCAATGGGGCTGAAGGCCTTTCAATGATCTAAGACCCTCTGTGCTCTGTCCCATTCTTCATCCTAACATAAACACACAACAAGGGCTTCTATTATGTTTTATTTGTGACCATACCAAGTGAGTTAAAACAGGAAGCAGTCACTACAAGTTCACTGAGCTGTATAAATGACAGAAGAGATTCTGGAATCCTGGGTAACTAGATCAAAGATGCCTCTAAGGAGCCAAGAGGAAGATCACTGACATCATTGCCTGGCTCCACACCCACACCTTCTATTGGGATGCACAGGAGAAATCATTGGAAAAACAGGTGAAGAGACCCATTTAGTCTGATTTAAACATGTAGGAATCTTTTCTTTAAACAAAAAGCCATCAAGGAGTTCAATCTCCCTCCACATCCCTGTGCATTTAAAAAATAGTGTCTCTCTTAAACAGTTCAGGGGTTTGCAGAAGACAAGATTACAAAGAAATACAATAACACTTGTGAGATCTAATCAACAAGACAAAATAAACCACAGCCAGAGAGGTCCAAACTTCAAAGCTATCATGGCTAGTAAGCGGGAGGGGGTAATATGAGGAACTTCAGGTCAAGTTTGGATGGGTGGGTATAATTTTAAGAGTTGAGGAAGAAAGAAAGTAGGTGTATACAAATTTAAGATATACACAGCAAGCTGACAGATTAAAATGTAGATTACCATGACTGGCACATCAACTCTGTATAAGGAAATAATTAGGCAGTGGACTGGAAAGGTATTCTGGAGTCAGGGAGAGGTCAGGGCAAAGGAAGAAGGCAGTGCACAAGAAAAGGGGCACCTGTATATCTTGGCCATGTCCTTCACCATCAGTCTCCACAGGTACTTGTAAAGATACGAGAGCGAGGTGAAAGCCCATTCTAACAGTTCTGTGTCCTGAGTCTCCAGGATGGGCGTGATTGTCAGGAAGAAGTCTTCAAAGTGGGGGTAGAAATCAGTCTGCAGATCTCGTGCCAACTGTACTACTAAACTGGATTGAAGAAGAAGCAACCAATTAAAAATAAAAAGCTGACCAATAATATAGATAGCCTATGATAGTTGCATGAATTAAAATGAAGAACTTCTAATCAAGCCTCTATTGTCACTGTCTTAGTTTTTGAAACAAGATCTTTTCTTGCTGTATAGCCCAGGCTGCTTCCACCTCCTGAGAGCAGGGATTATAGAGTGTGCCATCACTAACAGCTCAAATCTGAAGACATATAAAACCCTTCAAATCTTAACACGTGAGCAAAGACAGTAAACCAGAAACAGTTATAGCAGAATAACTGTTTAACAAGACACCCATCCGTGGTTTCAAGGAAACATACAGCTCTTGTAGGTGCACAGAGAAAGTGAAATGTACACCCAGGATGCTGCTTTGCAGAAACACATTTTTTTCTGACTCAGTAAACTAACAGGGAAGGCAGATTCATCCTGCTTCTAAATTATAGACAGTAATTTAAAGGCCAGTGATGAAACATGATTTTCCTTAAAACTTAGATAAACACTATTGAGCCTTCACTTGATATGTGACTTACTCCAAAAGAGGTTGGTAGGCAAAACTGTTCCTAACTTGCAGGTGAGTCTTCAAGCTCTGGACGATTTCATTTTGATGATAGACCAACTGGTTAAAAGATTGACATTTGTCAATGACTTCTTTGTAAAATTTCCCTGGATTAACAAAAGGAAAAAAGAAAGAAAGCAAAAACGATTATGTTCTGTTTCTCCATCACATCACTAGTTGTTGGGAACATAAAAGTGCAAACTATAGGAAGATGAAATACAAAGAAACAGATGGTACCAAAATGCTCCGTAAGGTTCAGCTCTCTCCACTTCAGCAGAGCCTCGAAGAAGTAAGTCTCGACGTCCTGTCAAGAGCAAGGCAGATGTCAGTGAGGCAACTCCAGGACAACTGACCAAGCTGCAGAGCATGGACCACAGCCAGCATCTTAGCACAAGGATCAAGGGTTTAAAAACTTCTTTTTGTGTTTTTGAGAAGAAGAGAAAACCAACTTCCTCAAGCCACTGGGAGTCTACCAGCAGTAGGTGAATTACAAAAACAAGCCATGCTGCTTTGGTTGCAGCAAATAATTGTCTAAAGCCCAAGTAATAGGCAGGAAAAACTGCCTGCAGAAAAAAAAATGTAGGACTCTTCAGTTCTTCATTCTGCTTTTAGACATGTGGACTACTACAACCCTACGGGGAGGAGATCTGGTACTTTATTTAGACATAAAAGTAAATGTCCTTCCACCAGCAATTTTACTTTTTTTAAGCCATTACTTTTAAGACTTACACACATAAAGGGTTATTACACTGAGAAGAAATCAAAACAGCTTACGATCCAACAGTAAGGCAAGAGTTGTACTACTTCTGTGGCCTATACAAACGCAAGTGTACAACGTGGCTATTAGACTAGGAGCTGGATGGTATTGGCGCACACCTTTAATCCCAGCACACTCAGGAGGCAGGACAGGCAGATCTCTGAGTTTGAGGCCAGCCTGTTCTGCAGAGCAAGTTCCAGGACAGCCAGGGATATACAGAGAAATCCTGTTTCAACCTCCCCTACCCCCAAATTATATTAGGGTTAAAGAATTTGATACAGCTCAGTGGTAGGCAGCACCCCTAGCATGCGTGAGGCTCTGAGTTCAATCCCCAGCAACAAATCAATAAAAATTAAATTATTTTGTTGTCATTAAGTAGAAGGATGTTGAAGACACATCCCAGTGTGATAAAAGTACATTATATATATTGATTTATTTCTAATTTTTCTTATTAAAAGCAAAAAACATAGCCAGGAGGTAGTGGCTCACGCCTTTAATCCCAGCACTTGGGAGGCAGAGGCAGGCAGATTTCTGAATTCAAGGCCAGCCTGGACTACAAAGTGAGTTCCAGGACAGCCAGGGCTATACAGAGAAACCCTGTCTCAAAAAACAGACCAAAAACAAACAAACAAAAACCAAACCAAAACAAAACAAAACAAAAACATGGGCTGGAGAGATGGCTCAGTGGTTAAGAGCACCGACTGCTCTTCCAGAGGTCCAGAGTTCTATTCCAAGCAACCACATAGTGGCTCACAACCATCTGTAATGGGCATCCGATGCCACCTTTTGGTGTGTCTGAAGACAGTGACAGTATACCCACATACGAAATAAATAAATAAATCAAAAAAAAAAAAAAAAGCCAAAAACGTAAGGAAACTTCTATAAATAACTACACATATAAATAATTATAATAATTAATAATAAATAATTATAATATTAATATATTATATATTATCCTTCACTTTAGAAAAGTGAAGTATAATGGTTTAAATACAGAAAATAAAGAGTATTTTCCTACTGCAAATTAGTGTATCTTTTGATTGTATTCTGCTAGAATGTTAAAAATCACTCCCTGGATTGCTTGGTAAAGGAGGTAGGGTGGAGATAAAATTTAGTAAGCCCTGCTATAAACAATGACTTACAATGGAAATGTCACACACTAAGCATGGCTTTAGGAGGGTCTGCCCATCCTGTTTTCATTATCTTAGAAAGACAATGAAATCTTACCCCCTGGAAAGAAAGCCAGTCTAGCTGTGTTTGAGACAGACATGAAGTGTCTCCTGGCTGGCTTTATGTCAACTTGATATAGGAAGAGTCATTTTGGAAAAAGGAACCTCAATTGAGAAAATGTTCCCACTAGATTGGCCAAGGAGGAAAGCCCGTGCCCATCTTCTTGCTTGATGATGTGAGAGGGCCCAGCCCACTGGAGACCATGGCACCCCTGGATAGTCCTGTGTGGCATACAAAAGTAAACGGAGCAAGCCACAGAGAGCAAGCCAGTACACAGCACTCCTCCATGGCCTCTGCTTCTGCCCCAAGTTCCTCTCCCTGCTTTTAGTTATAGTCTTGATCATAGCAATAGAATTCTAACTAAAACAACAAGAATGGAGACCAACATCCTCCGCTATAAGTTGTGTAACTGAAGCCATTTTGGATCATTCAGCCTAAGAATTTTTGTAAGGAAAATTCTTATAAAAAGATGCCAGTACACATTCATTATGTAATTTTTTTTTTTTAAATTGTGCACTCTCATCTTTAACATTTTATTGCTTGGTACTTTTGACTTCTCCTGTAGCTTACTCTAAAACCACCTGCTGAGCTTAAGTCTGCAACTGCTCCTCTGCATTCACCTGTGCTCTAGATTCACAAAGGTTTTGAGACAGGGTCTCACTATGCAGCATGGCTGGCCTCCTACTCACAGAGATCAACCTTCTAGTGCTGAATATGGGATTAAATGTGTGACCACCACACTCTGCTAGTCAAGTGTGTTTTCGTGTTTCCCTTGGTGGTCTAGCAGTAGTTTAAGATTTACTGTACTCTCTGGAGCTGTCCCTTTCTCTCAAATATCCCATGGACACTATAATTTGCATGGGTCACAGGTACTACACATCACATTCAACAAGTTTCAAGTGATTATCTAACTAATTATCTTCCTCTTAAGAATTGCACACTCTCTCCCATTAGCATTTAATGCCTATCCTGTCTCTAGAGAGTGTGTATGCACATGCAAATGGCAGAGTCGTGTATGTAGTCCCAGCTGGCCCAGAATTTGTTATCTTCCTTCTTCATCCTCACCTGGAATCCCTTCACAGATTGCTGAGTGCCATCTTCAACCATCCTGCTATTGCAACCAAAAACTTTAACCTGCCTTCCATTCCTCTCCACACATTCAGTAGGTCAGTTCCCGCTCTTGAACGTAGTATCCCGAAACTTCCCTTCTGTTCTGGTTAGCACTATCATAATCATTTCTCATACAGACATCAGATCTTCTCTGTTAGTTTACATCCTGCTCTTTCTTTCATGTTAAAGACAGAAAGGCTAAAAATTTTAAGCCTGATCATGTCACTTGCTACCCTGCTTACAGTTCTAGAACAGAATCCTATGGCTTTAGGATAAAATCCAAATTTCTCAGCACATGAAACTCCTTTTGATCTTTCCTATCTCTCCAGCTACCCTCCTCTGCTGTTCCAGACACCCCACACGTGTGCACCCTAAGCACATCTTTAAGACTGAACAGTTTTGTCGTACTTTAAATGGGACACACATTCCCTAGCTTCGGCTGCTTTGTGCAGACTTTCCCCTGGGCCTGGAAAAGCCACTCTTGTCCTCTTGCCGTGCTAAAACCTACAGCAAAACTCAGTTCAGGTCCCATCTTATAAATCATCTTCTGACATCCTTTCTGCCACTCTCAGAAGGCTCCCTTTACTGTGAGTTCTCGCAGCATTTTAGGCTGGTCTAGATGATATCATTCAACATGCCAAAGTGGTAATAGACAATGCTGGCAAAGACTCGGTACAGAATCTGATCGGGAACAGATGAAGAGCTGGGGTTGAAACTCCAAGTTAAAGGTGTCAACATTAACAAGACTGAGGCTAAGGTTAAGCCTTTTAAGAAAGGCTAGCAGAAGCACTAAGGGCTTGGTGCAGCAAAAAGGGAAACCGTTCTTCACAGAAGGATGACAGGTACGTGGTTAGAACTGGAGAATCGCGCAGTTTAGTATCTTCAAGAGGAAGAAACTAAACACCAGGAAAGTCATTTCCTTAAAATCACTTTAAAATCGGAGCTGCCAAAAAGTACAGGTCTGCAGACCCGCTTGCAATGGACATGAGAAGAGTTTCCAGTAACAAAACCCAACTGAGAATCAAGTCAAGCCAACGGCTCATTCAGCACGGCATCATCCAACTGAACGAGGCCAGGATGAACATGTACCACCCCGTATGGTACTTCTCTCGGATGATTCCAACTAGCTGCAGATAGCTATTGAGGGATTTAGGTTTAAAGTGAAAGAACATTATTTTCTGTGTGTGGCTTTTTTTTTTTTTTAATTAGACAACACAGGTCTAAATCATTGCATGTACATTACAAATGGCTTGAAAAACAGCTTACTTACATTAGTGAGAGAAATTTAGAACTCCCTCTTACCTCGTCATAGCTTGCAGTTCTGTCGATGCGGTGAATAATATCAATGTTCACATTCCCCAGTCTCTCCGCAAAAGTAAGAAACTGCAGAGAAAAAGCATATTTAAGACACAATAGCGTTCAATGCTTATCAGGTTTTGATACCTGCTGGGGTAAAACTACACCATAATCATATCAAATTCTGAACACAGAATGTTTAGAGCTTCAGTGAGCAACCTCTGGACCATCACCACAAACAACAGTACCCTTAGTGCATCACTTCAGATTTGTGGTTTCCATGGATCATAAAATATGTAACTTTTTAAAATAAAAGCAGCCATTACTTATGAAACACAAAAGGTAAATGTAAGAACTCTAACCAAAAGCAGTTATTACTTGAAGATAAGAAATACTTCTATATGTCTGCATAACTTCATCTTTGTGTCTTTCTTTCTTTTTTAAACTTAAGTATCCTTGGAATTGGCTATGTAGCCAACGATGACCTTAAAATTTAAGTTCAGATCCTCTTGCCTCTACATCCCCAGGTCTGGGGTAACAGGCCCAGCTGTTTTTGTTATATCTGGTACTGTTGTTTTTAATGGGGACCCAACCTAGGGCTTCCTGAATGTTATTCAAACACTCCACCAACCGTTCTACCTCCTACATTGTTTTACCAAATACAATTTCCACACAGACTGGAACCTGGACGAACGCTTACAAACCGATGGTACAGCTTTCTCATTTCATACCACACCGAAAGCACAGGGTTCTCGCTAAGTTGTGGGAAGAAAGTGTTTTTTTAAAAAAACAACAACAAAAACAGACAGACTCGGTTACAAAAGGGCTTGGAAAGGCATTATAAAATACAACAGTAGCCAGTAGAAGTCACTCGCCACTTGCCGGCCCGCCCCACCTTCCTCCGTTCAGTCTTTAAAATTAGAAGGGGGGACTCGGTTGCAGACGATCCCCTGGGCCGGTCAATGTGAGCCTGGAGTGAAGGGAGTTGCCCAGACAGGCCAGATCGCACCGCTAAAAGGCGGACTCTGGAGTTCAAGTTTCCCCACTTCCCTGCGAACTAATGTTTTTTTTATACTGGCATAGTCTCCCATTTTCGCCAGAGCTCCAGGCAAGCGATCCCGGCTCTGCCCCGACACTGCAGGCCCTGGGGTTAAGGCGATCAGCCCGTCAGGCAGAGGCAGGGCGATCCGCGGCTCCCGGCCCAGACTCCCGCGCTCACCCGGTACGTGTTCTCGGTCTTGTGCGAAAGTGGCTTTGGCTTCATGGCTGCGGCGGGACAGCGGCCCGCGAGGGTCTCGGGACGACAGGAAAGGATCCGCGGGCAGTACGGAGGGAGAAAGCGGACCCCACGCGACACTCTCCAATGCTCGGCGGCCTGCTCTTCCTCACGTGTAGCTAGAACTGCTGGGCGCTGCCATGTTGGAAAGCCAGGATGTGTCGGTCACGTGGGCGGAAGAGGCGGGCCGAGCATGCGTGCTCTTCCTGGTTGTCCGTCGTGCAGTTTGCGGATGCAGTTTTCACTGCATGAAAAGTTGGCCAACACAAAACAAACTCAGTGGTATTTTTTGTGGACGTTTTGTTTTGGACATTGTCATATTTGTCATTTGCCTGTTGGTTTTGATTTTCGGTTTTGTAGATTGGTGTGGGGGTTGTTTTGTTTTGTTTTGTTGAATTTTCGAGACAGGGTTTCTCTGTGTAGTCCTGGCTGTCCTGGAACTCACTCTGTAGACCAGGCTGGCCTCGAACTCAGAAATCCACCTACCTCTGCCTCCCAAGTGCTGGGATTAAAGGCTTGCGCCACCACCGCCTGGCTTTGTGTGTGTGTGTGTGTGTGTGTGTGTGTGTGTGTGTGAGAGAGAGAGAGAGAGAGAGAGAGAGAGAGAGAGAGAGAGAGAGAAGAATGTACAGTTGAGTGGGTTGAGAGAATCTGAGAGGAGTTGGGAAAGGGAAAAACACGATCAAAATATATTGTATGAAAAATTTTAATAAAAAGGATAAGAGGGTATAGAAAGAAAGCATAACCGTCACAAGCTAACATTAACTGCTGCTCGCAACATACCGTGCACCATCAAAAGCTGTTTCCACCCATAATTTACAGTAATGCTGGTTATAAACTCAAAATGTGAAGTGTTATTTTTTTTTAAGCCCCCTTGGCATGCAAGGAAACCAAAGTTGGGCATCTTGTAAGTGACGATCTTCATTCACACGCTGATTCTGAGGTCCAGGTTTTAGTTTAGAACTAGAAAATAAAATCTGTGTCTCCACAAATGCCAGGATGCAGCTCTCCCACTGAGCTAGATCCTACAGCTCCTAATTTTATATATATATATATATATATATATATATATATATATATATATATAGTGTGTGTGTGTGTGTGTACAGTCGATGAGTCATGGAGTTATTTGCACAAAAATTGATGGATGGAGGAAGGTCCAAGTGCAAAGTCCTTGAGATAAAATTTCATCCTAGCCTGGCTTGTGTAGTCACAGCCCATTGTGGGTAGAATACAGTGAATCAATGTATTCTTGCCCCCATTTATTACCCTTCCTGTTGTAATTCATTTTAATACATGGGAGTACTGGGTATTTCTTCAAATCATGAAACCATGACTTTTGAACTGGGTTTGGTTGGCCAATCCATCATCATTTTATATAAGGAACAGATGTTCTGTCCCCGTGAGTTTTGTTTTGTTTTTCGAGACAACGTTTTTCTGTATAGCCTTGGCTATCCTTTAATTGTAGACCAGGTGGGTTTTAAACTCATAGAGATCCCCCTGCCTCTGCTACTCAGTGTTGGGATCAGAAGTGTGCACCACCAATCACCACCCAGCTTCCTTCTTCATGGTTCTTTGTGTTAAAGAGTAAGGTGTAAAAATTGCCCTGATTGTATATAAATCCAATAATCCAAAGGGAAATAACACTAGTAAGGTTCCTAATTCCTAATAGACTTTGAGTGTCTTAAATAATCCTGCATCCATTACCTCTACTGGTCTTTATGACAGCCCTGTGAGGTAAGCAGAAAGATATAATTGCCTTCATAACATACAGAAAGAAATGAAATAGTCCCAGAGAAATTAAGCAATTTTGCCAAGGTCATGTGCTTTTGCTTGCCAATGCCAGAGCTTCTTACTCAGGCTTCAAAGGCCCTGGCACAATGCTCATCTTTCCAAGTGATAAATGGTTGGCACTGTATAGCTCTCACGCTGCCCCAAGCACTGTTGCAAGTGTTTCCCATATGACTCATTTACTCTTCCTACCAGGTAGTTCTATTATTATCTTCATTTACCAATGGGGAAGCTAAGAGACGGATAGACTGGGTAACTTGGCAGAGACTGGCTAACCCCATAAGGAAGTCAAGAGTACCCAACAGCTGCAGGCGATGTTCAGGGTCTGTGCTCTTAGTCCATCCACTATGCTACCAGAGGATTTGGAAAAAAGTTTTATGATTCAGGCCATTGCGGGCACAGCTCAAGAGTCTTTGAGATCAAGTCCAGAGATCCATTTACTCCTGAGATTGTTGCAAGCCCTTCTGGTGTTGTCTATAGCCTCTTGGTCTTATTATCCACTTAATGTGATTGGGAGATATAATTAAATTTTGGTCCTTAAACTACTTATCTGGGTGGGGTGGAAGAAACAAGGCCGAGAAGTCATCATTTCACTGTTTAGCTTGAATTCATTAAGAATATGGAGTAATTCACCTCGTTTGCCTGTATTGGGTTAGGCAATCTCTATTACTCGTTTTCTTTTTGGATGCCCACCCCTATTTGTTTATTCTCAGTTCATGATGTTACAATGACAACAGGTTTATCCTGTCTCCAGGGTTCCATACATGGCTTAGATCTCTCTCTCTCTCTCTCTCTCTCTCTCTCTCTCTCTCTCTCTCTCTCTCTCTCTCTCTGTGTGTGTGTGTGTGTGTCTGTAAATGTATTTGTGTCTCTGTGTATATATTTGTGCATGTACTATGTGTGTGTCTTCCTATGTGTGTATGTCTCTGTGTGTGTCTGTGTGTCTTCTTGTTTGTGTTTGTGTCTCTGTGTGTGTTCAATTTGTTCAGTGAAAGTTGTTCCTAGATCCTAGAACTTGCTAGTTGAATTATTGGGAAACAATATTTCCAAACAATTATTTGGAAACAAGGCTGTTTCTACTTGGAGACTAATACAGTTGGTTATAAAATTGAGATTTCTGGTAGCCATCTTATACCTTACAGGGACAACCAGCAAGAGAAGGAGTGGGTGATTTCAGATGAGTGCAGTACCCAAAGAGGAGCTGATCAAGTTCCAGATTTTCAGCATCTAGCTCTTTCTGCATCTGCCCATTAACTCTTTAGTAATGTAAGCCAATATGCTCAAACAAGTCTGAGCTGGCCTTCTATCACTTACAACTTAGATAAAGTCTTTCCAGTTAATTACTTGTTCTGATCAATATAGGCATCATTTATATACTAATATGCTCAGCAAGTACGGCAGGAGCTTCATGGCCTTTTATGAACTGACCCTAGATGTTACATTGCTTCATTCCCTCCCCTCCAACTCCATGATAGTTAGAGCTCAACAGATTCAAGGGCATAGATCAAGCCTCTTGGGGGAAAGAATGTCAGCTATATGGGCAGCGACACATGTGTGTGTGTGTGTATGAGTGTGGAATCCAGAGGTTGATGCAGTGTGTATTCATGATCACTTTGCAACAGGGTCTCTCCGGTGAAACAATAGCTCACTGATTCAGCTAGTGTAGTAGCCAACTCGCTCTGGGAATCCTCATCTCTGCCTTCTGAGTGCTAAGATTTCAGGCAGACTGCTATGCCTGTCTGGCGTTTACGTGGATGCTGGGGAATCCGAACTCCAGTCTTCATGCTTGCACAGTGTGATTGCTGATCTTCCTGACTACATTTGGAATTAACTAAGATCCAAAACTGGAGGGCTCACTGCTTTGAAGCAGTGCAACTAAAAGCTAGTCAAAGTGCCTGAAATTTGCCTTTCCATTGGTTCTATGAGCACTTGAGTTTAAACAACTTCCTTAAGTGCTTAACCTGCACCCTCATGGCCCAGTGACCTGCATACATGGCCAGCATCCTTTCAGAAAGGTCACAGTGCTTTATGTAACTCAGAAAAAAAGCACTGTACTGGCAATATGACCTTCGACTGTCCTCACTGCTCAAGCCAGACTATAAATGAATCACTGTTTTTCTTTGTACATCTTCACTTTCTTTTTCTTTTTTCTTTTCCTTACAGGGTCTGCATATGTGGTGCAGAATGGCCTCAAACTCACAATCCTCCTGCCTTAGCATCCTTTGTACTGCACTTACAGGTAGACACCGTCATATTAATCTTAAAAGAATTTACCAGCTCTTCTAAAGATGGGGAAAGTAAAGAAGCTCATTTTTTTGCATGTGACTTTGTGTGTGGTGTGTGCATATGTGTGTGTACAAGTTTGCATGGGTGAGCTCATGTGTCTGCAGGTAAGAGTACATTTAGATATATGTGTATGTGCTTTAATAGCCTGGAGATTGTGGTCCAGCGGCTTCCTCAATCACTAACTACTGGGGCACTCCCCACCCCTCTCTCACACTGTAGGTTAGCATTGGTAGTTGGTGGAGGAAAGAGAGAAGTCGGGGAGGGGGAAGAAGGAAAGGAGATAGGGAATGGAAAGGGGAGGGAGGAAGGAAGAGAAGATGCCTTGAGATGACTTCTCATGGAACATTTTGACAGAGCAGCCCTGTAAACTGCAGCTTGAGTACCGCTCTGTTCCATGTGCTGGAAGGTCTCTTCACACACAATAGCAGTATAGGGTTGAAGGTGCCATACCTCTGGTGCCTTGTGTTGGAATGCCTCTGCCATCTTCTGATTCCTGTCACTGCTGTAGACCCTAGCTTCAGGAGGAGTGACTCTGTACCTTTAGGTTGCTCTTAGGCCAATTCTTTGGAAACCTACAGAAATGTCTTTTGCCTCTTCCACAAACAAACATGCAAGTGTTAGGGAGTTGCTGTCTTGTCAACCTAAAGAACAGAGAGAAAAGGAGAGGAGAAAAGAGAGGAGAGGAGAGGGGAGGGGACTGGAGGGAAGGGAAAGGGAGAAGGGAGGGGAGGGGAGGGGGGAGGAATAGAAAAAGAGTAGAACTCTCTGAGGAATAACTTTTTTGGGAATAATTAGGAAGCACTGCAGTGAAATTAACATGTTTTCAAAGATGAAGCCATGTGTGTTCGTAGAGATTGAGGCCAGGGGACAGTTTGAGGAGCTAATTGAGGGAGATTTACAAAAACTGTTTTGAATCCATTATGCTTGGCTACAGAATGAATAAGAAGTGTGGTAGTAGGGCAGCAAATAAAGTTGCAGCGGTCTTTGTGCAGGCTGTATTTCTGGTCTGTTGCAATGGTTCATGTTATCAGGCATGTGCACACAAGATCTTCTACTTTACATGCTCACAGCTTGATTGGTTAGTCTGTGGTTAGGGCTGACAAACGTGACTCCATGTTGATTCTGACAACTTTCAGTGTCTTTTGTTTTCCACCTCAAGAATTCAGATTAGTACCATTTTAATTCTTTTTTCTTTTCTTAAATTTTCTTAAAGTTTTCTTCATGTATTTTCATTATATATATATGGTTCTGTGTTACATAAGACTATGTTTGCATACATGTTATACATTGAGTATATTTCCCATACCATCATCCACTTTCTCATTTGATGAAAAACATTCCATTATGTATAAATACCATTTTTTTTTTCTGAAAAAGGATCTCACTATGTATCCCTGGCTGGTCTAGAACTCCCTATGTAGACCACATGGGCCTTGAACTCACTGAGATCTCCTGCCTCTGCCTCCTGAGTGATGGTATTACAGGTCTGTCCCACCACACCCAGCCTTATCAGTTTCTCTATCCATTCCTCTGTTGCTGGACACCTAAGTTGGTTTCATGACTTAGCTGTTGTGAGTTGTGCTGCATTCAGCATTGATGCATGAGTGCTTCTATGGTGTGTTGAATTGGAGTTCTTTGGCTAGATAGAAGTGGTATAGTTGGATAACATGGTAGATTTACTTTAACTTACTGGAACCACCACAGTGATTTCCATAGTGGTCTGACTGGTTTGCAATCATACCTGCAGTGTTTATGGATTCTTTTAAAACCATATCTTCATCAACATTTGTTGATTGTTGTTGTTGTTGTTGTTGTTGTTATTATTATTATTATTATTACTAGTAGTAGTAGTAGTAGCAGTCATTTTTTGAGGCAGAGTATTACTGTGTAGCCCTGGCTGTCCTGGAAATAGCTCTATAGACCAGGTGCTTTGAACTCACAGAGATCTGCTTGCCTTTTCCCCCATTGTTTGTTTTCTTTTCTTTTTTCTTTTTAAATTAAAGATGTATTTTTATGTACATGAATGCTCTATCTGTATGTACACCTGCGTGCCAGAAGAGGGCATCAGATTCCATTCTGATGGTTGTGAGCCACCATGTGGTTGCTGGGAATTGAACTTAGGACTTCTCAAAGAGCAGCCAGTACCCATAACTGCTGAGCCATCTCTCCAGCCCCTTGTTTGTTTTTGTAATGGCTGCCATTCTGAATAGAGTGAGATGGAATCTCAGTGTAGGCTTACTTTATATTTCTCTCATGGCTAATGGAGGTAAGCATGTTCTCATGTGTTTACTTGCCATTTGTCTTTTGAGAACACTTAACTTGTTTCATTAGCCCACTTAATGATTGGAGTGTTTGGTTCCTTCCTTCCTTCCTTCCTTCCTTCCTTCCTTCCTTCCTTCCTTCCTTCCTTCCTTCCTTCCTTCCTTCTTTCCTTGTTTTGAGTTCTTGGAATATGTTAGATATTAATCCTCTGTCAGTATATACCCAACAAAGACTTTTACCTCATTCTCAGTGTCTTTAAGAGGACTAATATCCCCACTTCAACAGAAACTTTCTTTTTTTGTTTGTTTGTTTATTATTTATTTATTATTAGATATTTTCTTTATTTATATTTCAAATGCTATCCCGAAAGTTCCCTGTACCCTCCCCCTGCCCTGCTCCCCTACCCACCCACTCCCACTTCTTGGCCCTGGCGTTCCCCTGTACTGGGGCATATAAAGTTTACAAGACCAAGGAGCCTCTCTTCCCAGTGATAGCCGTCTAGGCTATCTTCTGCTACCTATGCAGCTAGAGACACGAGCTAGTTCATATTGTTGTTCCACCTATAGGGTTGCAGACCCCTTCACCTCCTTGGGTACTTTCTCTAGCTCCTCCATTGGGGGCCCTGTGTTCCATCCAATAGATGAATGTGAGCATCCACTTCTGTGTTTGCCAGGCACTGGCATAGCCTCACAAGAGACAGCTNTATCAGGGTCCTTTCAGCGAAATCTTGTTGGCATATACAATAGTGTCTGGGTTTGGTGGCTGATTATGGGATGGATCCCCGGGTAGGGTAGTCTCTGGATGGTCCATCCTTTCATCTTAGCTCCAAACTTTGTCTCTGTAACTCCTTCTATGGTATTTTGTTCCCTGTTCTAAGAAGGGGCAAAGTGTTCACATTTCGGTCTTTGCTCTTCTTGAGTTTCATGTGTTTTGCAAATTGTATCTTGGGTATTCTAAGTTTCTGGGCTAATATCCACTTATCAGTGAGTGCATATCATGTGAGTTCTTTTGTGATTGGGTTACCCAACAGAAACTTTCTTACCAATTCTTAGAATTAGAAAGATGGAAACTCCTACCCTAGCTTTGGCAGGATTCCTTACTTTGAAGCTCTGAAGGTATCAACGGTGTCTGGCCTATGCCATTCCAGAAGCTTATAGAATCACACCAAGATGTTCATACTGCTCTTTCAAGGGGAACTGCCCTTATGATTGATACTCAAGAGCTTATTTGCAAGCATCAAGAAGCTTCTTGAAGGACGTCAGAAGCCTGATTAGAATCCTTGCTCTGTGAATGGACAAGTTCCCCGGCCTTGCTGAGAGTCATTACACACAAAATTGATAACCACACTTTGGAGTGTTCATGGCTGGCCCATGATGCTCAAGGAGAACTCCCTGTAAGATCACTTTACCAGTGCCTGTCCTTCACAGGAGAACTTTATGCGTGCTCTATTTGTAACCCACCCCCCACTAAGAAAGCATATCATCTTCAGAGTCTTACAATCTCGGATTAGCTTCTGTTTGTGGGAACCAATCACTTAACATGTGTAAAAGCCTGTTATTCAGGGGCTGGCTGGCTATGGACTTCATAAATAGCTTCTGTTGTTCCATTACCACATCTCCCACAAATCTGTGCTCCACTCCCAAAGTCATTGCATATCCATATTTGCTCAGGTTTCTTCTCTGGCAATGCTGGCTCCTTGCCAGTTACTTACTACTTGTCACTCAGCCAAACTTAACTCTGTAAGGTATGCTATGTAAGTCTCCCCCTGTCCCTTCATGACGGGAAGACAATGCCTGGCAATTGTATTCTTCCCAGAAGTAATGTGACCGCAGGAGACATTGCAAATAAAATAGCTGAAGCTCCTCGGTGGAATGTGAATCAAAGTCCTATTAATACTTAACTAAACATCTAACAGGACAAGAAAACAAAGGGCGATTGAGGCAAAGCCATGAGGGTTTTCAGGTTATTATTACAACAAGGAGCCAATTGTCAGCCAGATGTGAGGTGGGGACTCTTCAGAAACAGCTTCCCAGTTGTTCTCACACAGAGCCTTGACCACAGGCAGCAAGAAGGCCCATGTTTTATTCTTGAAACGACACCAACAAACCAGCCTTTAGCATTTATAGTTTCTAAGAGCTGAATCTTTTGTCCGAGTTGATCAGGATGAGAGAAAGAGGCTTCTGGAGAGTCTGTGTGCCTGACAAGGCACTCCCACCCTGAGCCATCAGAGAAGAACCTGACATAGATGCACTGAAGTGCAGCCAGTGTTAGGGCGTCATGGGTGGTGATGACGCATAGAGCCAGGGCTCCGAGGCTAGCTCCCATCACATGCCGGAGGCTGTCTTATCAGTGGAAAACCCTGGACACCGGACTCAGGTGAACTGGTTCTAGACTGCCTCTGCTTTGTACTGGACACATGGTTTAGACTATTGTGTAATCTCTGTCCCCATCTGTGACATCAAAATAATACTGTCTACTTTAGAGAACCATAATATGGAGTAAATGAAAAGACAAAATGTCTGAAATACAACAGGCATGTAAGCATTCTTAGTCTCTTCTTGAGACACAGAATAAAATAGCAGTTTTGGTGTTCCCAGAAACCCCCCCTCTCTCTGTGTATGTGTGTGTGTGTGTGTGTGTGTGTGTGTGTGTGTGTGTGTGTGTACTCAGGTGTGAAGAGACCAGAGATAGATGTCAGATGTCTTTATCATTCTCTACCTTAAAAAAATTTTTTTTGAGTCAAGGTCTCTCAGTGAACCCGAAAGTCACTGATTTGGTTTGGCTGGCTGGCCAGTAAGTTTAAGTATCTGCCTGTCTCTATATCCACTCCCCTAAGCACTGTGGCACAGATGCACATTTCCACACCTGGCTTTTTTCCTTGTTCCTGGAGATCTGAACTCAGGTCTTAACTTTGAATAGTCAGCATTTTACCAACTGAACAATCCTCCATCATAGCTTGTCTGACTCTTGCACTCTTTTAGTGGTTGAGACATTTTCATCTTATTTAAATTCAAAATATTTTTCTGGCATAAAATTAGAACATTTAGATAAGCAGGAAGAAAATTTAAAATGACACAAAATTCTAATATAGTTCCTAACATAATTCTAATGTATTGTTCCAGAACTTTCTTGTGATTGTATATACAGGTATATTATTTTAAAAAATATCATTGTATAATATTTATCAATTATTTTATAATCTGTTCTCTAAATTTTTCAACACATAATAATAATAACTATTATTATTATTATTATTATTTTTATAAACTGTAGTGGCTTGAATGAGAATGGTCCCCATAGGCTCATAGATTTGAATGAATACCTGGTCACCAGGGAGTGGCACTATTTGAAAGGAGGCATGGCCTTGTTAGAGAAATTGTGTCACTTGTGACGGACTTTGAGGTTTCAGAAGCCCAAGCGAGGCCCGGTGTTGTTGTCTCTTCCCACTGCCTGTGGGTGCAGATGCAGAACTCTCAGCTCCTCCAGTACCAGGTCTGGCTGCACGCTACCATTCTCCTGCCTTGATGATAATGGACTGAACCTGAAACTGTAAGCCAGTCCCAATTAAATGCTTTCTTTTGTAAGATTTGCCATGCTCATGGTGTCTCTTCACAGCAGTAGAACCCTGACAAAGACAGAGACTCTTAAAAAAACAAAACAAAAACAAAAACAAAAAAACCAAAACAACCACACCAAAAAACCCTTCGTTGTGACAAGACTGGTTATTTCTTATCTTAGCAATCAGTTCATATTATGGTAATTGTCTATTGTTATTGTGTTACACCTGAATTTTGATGTCCTTTCATAGAGAAGGGGCACATGGCTTCTCAAAGGGACAGAAACAGTAACATCTTCAAATCTTCTTGAAACATTTTTTTTTTCCTTTTAGACTTTATAAAAACAGGAGAAAATGTAACCCTTCCTACTTAAAAGGTGAAAAAGAATCGACACTAGATATTGTTATGAACCCTAACTCCCACTCTAGAGAAAGAAGTAAGAGGAGGTGAAAGGCTTCCATCCACCTTCATCCACCTCTCTTAGACAAACAAACAAACAAACGGGGTGACTCTTCAGGAACTTAAACAACTAGCCATGTTAGTGTTTGGTGGAATGTCAGCCCTCCATGAGAAACACGTCTACTAGTTTCTCAGTGAGGAATGGTATAGGGAACCAAGCAGGAAGTTAGTTTTTTTACTTACTTGCTATGTCTTTTGTTCTTAATGTTTTCCTCACTGAAATAAGAAATGAGCCTTCCAAATCTTCCTGATAGACGAGAGAGCCCTAACATGCAAAATTTCACCCTGACTTCCCATTCTACTTCATACAATGCTAGCACAAAGTATAGAATTTTCCTTGGCTTCTTGGGTTAAAACCTGGGCTAAAAGAGTGATCCATCTGTTTATAGGAAATTCCTATTCTCATTATCATCAAATAAATATTTCATCTCCCATCACCAAATAATATTTATTTGTGTCCTAGATACTATTTTAAAAGTACAGGTACCATAGCAAATAAGACAGGCATATTTTGTCTTTCTGTACAACCTATAACTTCTTATTAACTTAGACAAATCATCATTAAGGTGTATATATTTATTATGGCTGACCCCAAACTTTTCCCTCAAGAGAAATGTGAGGGAGAATCAGGGAGAATCTTTCTTTAATATCAATTCATTTAAAGATTCAAACGGGGAAGAAAACCTGGTTGTGTTAGTTTTCGTCAACATGACACACTCTTGGACATATCTGGGAAGAGGGGGATCTCAAATGAGGGATTGCCTCCATCAGATTGGCCCATAGGTAAATCTATGGGGCATTTTTCCTCTCTCTCTCTGTCTCCCTCTATCTCTTACTGTCTCTTTGTCTCTGTCTTTATCTGTCTCTGTCTCTCTGTCCCCCACCCCCACCTCTGTCTTTTTGAGAAAGGATCTTATGTGGTCCTGGCTGGCCTAGAACTTGATATGTAGACCAGTCTGGTCTGGAACTTGCAGAGATCTATCTGCCTCTGCCTCCCAGAAGGCAGAGCTTCAAAGGTGGCATCTAGGACATTTACTTGATTAATTAATGTGGGAAGGCTCACTGTGTAAGGTGTCACCCCAAGGAAGGTGACCCAAGGTTGCATAAGAAAGCAGGCTATGTCAGCCATGAGGAGTGAGCCTGGAAGCAGCCATGTAACCCTTTCCTCCCCAGACTGATTTTGGTCATGGTATTTATCATAGCAACAGAAAAGCAAATGAAGACACTTGTTTAAAAGTCAAATACTGTATAGAGACAAAGCCTAATGTTCTTATTTTCTTTTGGTTTTGAGGCAGGGTCTCACTGTATAGCTCTGGCTGTCCTAGAACTCACTATGCAGACCTCAAACTTACAGCTCTGGCAGTCTCTACCTCTTGAGTGTCAAGATTCAAAACCTCTGTCTATCTATCTATCTATCTATCTATCTATCTATCATCTATCATCTATATGAGTACACTGTAGCTGTCTTCAGACACACCAGAAGAGGGCATCAGATCCCATTGCAGATGGTTGTGAGCCACCATGTGGTTGCTGGGAATTGAACTCAGGACCTCTGGAAGAGCAGTCAGAGCTCTTAACCACAGAGCCATCTCTCCAGCCCCCAACTGATTCCTCTTGAATTCACAACTCCTTCATAGAGCTGTTGGGAGAATTAGGTGGACCTAACCAGAGGCTGGAATTTAGAAAGGCTCCTGCCCTGCCCTTTTTCCTCATGAGAGCACTGAGGAAAAGCCACGGGCCACAGAGGCCCACAGATAAGACTTTGAAAACTGGCTAATCTCACATGTAATGAGACATTTCTTTTTCTTTTTTTCTTTTTTTAAGGCATTTTATTAGATATTTTCTTCATTTACATTTCAAATGCTATCCCCAAAGCCCCCTATACCCTCCCCCTGCCCTGCTCCCCAACCCACCCACTCCTACTTCCTGACCCTGGCATTCCCCTGTACTGGGGCATATGATTTTCACGATACCAAGAGCCTCTCCTCCCATTGATAGTCGACTAGGCCATCCTCTGCTACATATGCAACTAGAGACACAGCTCTGGGGGGTACTGGTTAGTTCATATTGTTGGATCCATCCCATATACAACCATCATGAAACATTTCTAAGCCTCATTTTAAATGCATATATGTACATTTGTGCACATGTGTGTTCAGGTCTGTGAGGAGGCCCAAGGACAAGCTCAGATGACTTTCCTTAGATGCTGTCCACTTTCGTTGAGACAAGGTCTGTCATTAGCCTCACTGTCATGAGTTAGGCTAGACTGACTGTGTAGCATGTGTAATAGCACCTTTTATTCTCCTTTTATTGTCTTCAGGCTTACTGCTTCTGTCTGCTAGCCTAGGCCTAGTCCTGGAAGTTTCTAGCCTCTGTACAATCTTATTTAGGCCTACAATATTTTCAACCTCTGACACTTGCTGCTGAAAAAGCTCACCCTTTCTGGTTCTTTCTGAGCTCTGACCGGCTGGTTCAACTCAGCTGTTCTGGCTCAAACTCCTCTTTAAGCTGACTGATTCAATCTGGCTTCTCCTATATTGCTCTGCTTGCCCTCAAACTATCTCTGTCAATCTGTTCTAAACTTCTGGCTCCTTCTCATTCTCCAGCTTGTCTGTTATCACCTGTGTCTAGCTTGTTCTCTCTCTGCAACCTGTCTCTGTAAAACCATCCAGGTAAAACGGTCTCTCTTTCTCTTCCCTGCCTCTCAAGTAGCTTCCCTTCCCACTTCTTCTCATGGGCGTTGGGCAGATCCTATTCTGTCAAATCTTTCTTTGATTCGTCACTTTTTCTGCCACTCAATTAGAAATCACTTTCAAACATGGGCGCTTCCTTCTACAAACTAACTTTACCAGTGGGATTAAAGGTGTGTACTAAGGGCATGTCTGTATTCCAGCCAGACGGATTAAAGGTGTGTGCTAAGAGCTGAGCCCTACAACTAGAAACAGGTTTACCCAGTAAACCACACAATCTCGGGGTTCACAGTGTGTTCAAATGTCCTGTGATAAGCATGTCTCAGTGGTCCTCTTGTGTCTGCTTCTTCAGCGCTGAGATACAAGTGTGTACATGCTTGGCACTTTTATGTGGTTCTGGGGATTGAACTCAAGTTCTTCTTGCAAGGAAAACTTTATTGCCTGAGCTCTCTCTCCAGCCCATCCGATTTGCAGTTTAAACTTTTCGTTGACTTTTCAAAATTTTGTTTTGTTTCTGTATGTACAGCGTGTGTGTGTGTGTGTGTGTGTGTGTGTGTGTTTGTGTTCCTGTGGTGCATGTATGTAGTCACAGATTGGATACCATATCCTTCTGGCTCTTATGTGTGACCTAGTGATTGAAACTCAACTCCCCACTCTTGTTTGGTGACTGCTTTACATACTTAACCATCTCCCTGACCCCTCAGCTGTCTTTTTAATAAATATGACATTTCTTTGTTATTGTTGTTGTATTGAAACTGGGTTTCTCTCTGTAACCCTGGCTGTTCTGGAACTCACTATGTAGGCCAGGCTGGCCTCAAACTCACATAGATCTGTCTACCTCTGCCTTCTGTGTGCTGGGATTCAGGGAGTGCATCACTATGCCCATCCTAAAAAACGACATGTTTTTTAAGTTAAGGAATGTCATTAGTTGAGGAGCAAACTTAAAATAAATGTCAAAAACAAATTGAAATAACGTATCCCTTATGCAACTTTTGTGAATTAGGGCTTCCACCAATAACCTGCTTCTCTTGATCCTGAGTCTTACAAGCACAATTCCTTGTGCAGAAAGCTGGCCTCACTTTTATTAACATCTCTCTTAAAATGCATACATTTTTGCTTACCTTGCCTGTGCAAGGCGCTAGGTTCAATCCCCATTACTGCTCCTCCCCCCACAAAGTTTTAAATTTAAAAATGGCATCAGTTACCTAGGATGACATGAAGTGTCACAGACTAGGCTTATTAAGCAACAGAAATGCATTTCCTATGGTCCTGGAGGCTGGACATTCAAGACCAGAGCATCCATGGCTTTGGCTTCTTCTGAGGTCTTTCTCCTTGACTTGTGACAGCTGCACCTTCTCCTTGTGTGTCCTTGTTCAGTCGTTTCTGCAAAGACATCCATTTCTGGAGCCTGAGGAAACTGGTGGTTTCCTCGTCTTCTGAGGATACAGGTCAGACCGGGTCAGGACCCACCTGTTTGACCTCAGTCAACTCAATAACAGCTTTGAACATCCAGGCTCCAAACCCCATCATATTCTGAGGTCCAGGTAGTTGGGGCTGCAACATATGAACTTGGGGAAGAAAGACTTCAGCCCACACTGGATAGTGGACAAAACAAAGAAACTCTGTGTTGTTTAGAAATGATGCTTCTGGGGGCTGGAGAGATGGCCCAGTGGTTAAGAGCACCGGCTGCTCTTCCAGAGGTCCTGAGTTCAAATCCCAGCAACCACATGGTGGCTCACAACCATCTGTAATGAGATCTGATGCCCTCTTCTGATGTGTCTCTGAAGACAGCTACAGTGTACTCACATATATAAAATAAATAAATCTTAAAAAAAAAAAGATATGCAGCTTCTGTTTTAAGGGCAGTTTTATATCAACATGTGGTAACAACAGACCAGAGGGAATCAATCTCCATTACTGTGCCTTAAATATTTGAAAGAATTAGACTGGCATCATTTTCTTTGACCTGAATCTCAGCCATATTCTCACAAACAAGCTAGGAACGGTTGCCCAAAATAACATGCTCCGTGTTTAGGGCATTGGGTATTAAGTATTAAGTTCTTGCAGGTGTCTCAGGACTTCTACACTCAACTGGGACCTCTAACATTTATGGGTTAAATTTTGTTCTTTCCCAAATTCATATGCTGAAGTTCTAATCCCTGGAGCATCATCTTGATAGATGGACTCTCGTGTAGTCCGATGGGGGGAGTTCTAGTGCCCTGGGGTTGCCAGCCATCATTGGCAAGCCTTGCCTCATAGCTGGATCACTTCAGCTTATGACTATGTCTTTACCTGGGATGTCCCCCTGTGTATTATCTCCCTTGTGTCTCTATGTCCCAATTACCCTATCCTTACAAGGACACCGGGCTTTGGATGAGTGTCCCCCCTAAGCAGTGTATGACCTCATCTTGATGTGGTTACTTTTGCAAAGACCCTAAGTACCAACTTCCTGCTGCTATAACAAAATACCACAAATTAGGTGATTTATTAGTGACTGAAGTTTATTTCTCTAGAGGCTGGAGGTAAAAGATTGTGGTGCCAGAAGAATTGATGCCTGGTTACTTATAAGCCATTTTGTTATGACATCCTCATGTCAGAAAGACATTCAGGAAGAGGCAGAAGGATACCAGAGACTATCCGGTCTCTCCTAGCCTGTTATAAATGCTTTCATACCATCCCCAATGCAGAACATTCAAAGCCTAATGCCCCACTAAAAGCCAGACCTCTTCACAGGACTGCATTCGAGCTTAAGGTGTACCCAACCCTAAATGGAGTCGCATGCTCAGTTAACTACGGCTTAGGGCCTGAGCATTTATGGGATACAAGTCAACCCGTAAGACATAGACAATCTACCCAGCATCCACTACACAAACTAATAACACTTAACTAGGCCTGCTTCTATCTGTATACTCCCTGAATCAACAGCCTAACCTTCCAGTACTATATCTTGTTCAAAGATCTGCAAGTGCTTTAGATCAAGCAAGTGTTTATAGTTTGCACCATGCTATAGTACCCACACTGGGCCTATATTATTTAGTTATAATGCCTGATAGGAATTTTTGTTTCACACTGCTTGGTCTGGAGTTAGAAGGTAGAAGTAAGGGTAAGAACGGGCAGAAACTCAACTAAAGCAAAAATATGCACATGAAGAAGATAGGGAAGGACTTGAAATCAATTACAATGCCAAATGAAATATATGGTACCTGTAAATAATTATAGTTTTTTTCTTTTTTTTTTTTAAAAGATTTTATTTATTTATTTTTTATATATGTGACGAGTACACTGTAGCTGTCTTCAGAGACACCAGAAGAAGGCATCAGATTCCATTACAGGTGGTTGTGAGCCACCATGTGGTTGCTGGGAATTGAACTCAGGACCTCTGAAAGAGCACTCAGTGCTCTTAACCGCTGAGCCATCTCTCCAGCCCCTAATTATAGTTTTTATCACTTGGGGACTACCAAGGGAAGCCAGCCAATGAGGTAGGGATATAGGAGGAGATTGTGGGTGAAGGTTGTATCTTAGTACTTAGTATGCTGAATTTAATGTGTCCTATAGATGACTGAATGTCTGGTACTTAGGAAAGAGGTACTGGTGTAAACTTAGAAGTATGAACTTAATAGTTAGGATATAAGTGTGTGGTTCCACATTTCCATATGTATAAACACGGAGGCCAGAGCTCAATGCTGATTATTGTCCTCAACCATTTGCAATTACAACGATTTGTTTTTGAGACGGGATCTGTGAACCCAGAGCTCACTGATGTAGCTAGACTTACTGTCCATCAAGCTCAACTATCCTCCTGTTCCCATTTTGCCAGTGCTGGGATTACAGGCTCATACAACTGTGCTGACTGTCTTATGTGTGTGTTGGGAATCGAACACAGGTCCTCATGCTTGGGCAGCAAGCCCCTTAAGCTACTGATCCATCCCCCCAAGCCCCAGAAACCATTATTTTTCCTAGAGTAGCAGAGAACTGTGGCGAACGATACTCATGGCTCTCAGTGATTTGTTTCCTCATTGAACCAGGGATAACTGTTAACTTCCTTTGACCGGAGTGGTAATAACAAATCCTGCCCTCAGAGTCAGAGTTGGATGAAAGTCAAGAGCAGAGATTAAAACCAACGGCTAAACAAGGAAAACAAAACCAGTAAAAGGCTGAGGGTAAGTTGGTCATTTATTTTTCCAGTGATCATTTGTTAGCTGTCCCTCATACATTAACTTGGAACTTGTGGACTGGCTGAACTGTAAATCAGTTTATGTGGAATGAAAACCGTATACAAATACCGTAACCTGAGACTAACAGGATAAGGCTCAGAATTCAGGTATATGTTTCACTTCCCTCAGAGCCACAACAGAAAGAACAGTGTGAGGGAAAGCCAGCTTCTGCTGGATTTAGAAATAAAGCTCTTAAGGACTCAAACAAGGGAGGTGATGCTTCTAAATGGTTAAGGGCTTTGTGGATGTAGTGCCACTTAGTATCACAGGTAATTTAGTGTGCACACATGAATTAGAAGTGGACAAGCAAGTCCAGTATATATTAATTACTGTTCTCTTTGCTGTGATAAAATACTTGATAGCATGAGGGAAGATGGTTTATTTTGGCTCATGGTTCCAGGGTACAGTCCACCATGTTGGGGATTAAAATTAGGCACGTGGGAAGAAGCCCAAGACTGTGGATATCGTTGTATAACTAGTCAAAATGAAGAGAGAGATGAATGTTAAAGAGACCTATTTGCCTGTGGTTCAGGATCTCAAGACTGTGGAGTGGTATTGCCCACATTTGGGTGGGTCTTCTCTCCTCTATTACTCTAATGGAGATGATCCCTCACACTTGTAAGCAGAGACTTATCTCTTCTGGTGATTGCAGATCCTGTCAGGTTGGCCATCAGTTGTTAGCCCTCACAGAAGGAGACACCTACAGTATAGATTCTCAGGCCCCTTGAAATTCTGATTTATCACCTATGCAGTGGAATCCAGAAGTCCACATTTTTTTTCCTCAAATACACATCCAGGTGATTCTTATATGTTTATTCCATAGAGTACATTTTAAGAATGGATAAACAAAACAAAATAACCATCCTCAGAGGGTGTTGGATCACATCATCCTTTAAGCAGTGTCAAGCTTCTTCTAAAGGATCAAAGAGGATTCTTTGTTGTGATGGAGGTCTTCGCTTAGGAGTCATTACTGTATTACTCATGGGTTTTTAGACATCTGTGTAATGGTGTGCATTTGCAAACCATGATTACTCACTTTCTGCTGTGACGTTTTCCATCCAAATCCAATTGAAATGGTCTGGGAATTGATTCTACTTCTGTGGTCCTAACTAGACAGAAAAGAGTTCACTATCCCCATCTGTACTGTTTGCAGGATGATGGTATATCTGTACCATAAGACACAGGCGGCTATGCACATGTTTATGTATCTGTTTATGAGAAAGGGATGGTTTAAGTGAGGATTTTTCCCCATCATTCTTGAGAAGCAGTGTTACTCAAGGCTAAACAACACTTACCCTCCAGCAAGACTGGCTGAGCTTGATTAAGTTATTTCAGTATTAGTTGCATAATGTTATAAATGCCACAAGAGTTACCCAAGCCTCTATTTTCCCACCTGTCCAATGGGAGTGCTTGTTTCTATGAATGATTATATCCATATTATATGGTGTAAGATTAATATTTTTTTGCAATTTAAAATATTAAATATAGGGCTGGAGAGATGTCTCAGTTGTTAAGAGCACTGGGTGCTCTTCCAAAGGACCCAGGTACAAGTCCCAGAACTCATAATTGTCTTTAACTCCTGTTCCATGGGATCCAATGCCTTCATACAGACATATATGCAGACAAAACACCAATGCACATAAAATAAAGATAAAAATGTAAAAAATTAGGGACTGGAGAGATGGCTCAGCAGTTAAGAGCACTCACTGACTGCTCTTCTGAAGGTCCTGAGTTCAATTCTCAGCAACCACATGGTGGCTCACAACCATCCATAATGAGATCTGATGCCCTCTTCTGGGGCATGTAAAGACAGCTAGAGTGTACTTACATGTAATAAATAAATAAATCTTTTTTAAAAATGTAAAAAATTAAATATAATTATATCATTTTCCCCTCCCTCTGTTCCCATGTTTTCCCTATTTCTTTTTAAGTTCGTGGCATGTTTTTCTTAATTATTATTGTTACATATATGTGTAAATATATATATATATATATATATATATATATATATATATACATGGAAGGGGAGCATGGGATAAGGGACTGAGAGCTAATTCAATGACAAAAAGTTTATGTGTGTTGTCTTTGTGGTAACCTAAAGTAGACCAACTCCAAAGCCATGCTTTTATGTGTTCATCAAAGGGACTAGCATATTGCCTCAAACATAGAAATCTCTTCATGTTGATGAGTCATATATATATGATTCATATATATTTAAATATATACTTATATCTATATATAAATATATATTGATATATATTATAACTGAAAATGATAGATTTAAGTGGAAGAAGATGAAAAGGTTTCAATTGAGGAAGATCTCCCAGAAATCATTTCTTCACAGATGCAGATTTAAATATTCATAAACTGAAATATCTTTGTAAGACTATCAGCTCTGGTCTTAGCCTAATACTAAGATACTTTGAAGAAGTCAATAAAGAATATGGGCTCAGTGGCACAATTTTGTAATTCCACTACTCAGGAGAATCAAACAGATGAACTGGGAGTACAAGGCTAGTTTGGGTTATATACCTCAAGACCTCATGTCAAAAACACCAAACTTACCAACTAGCCAACTAGTCAACCCAACTGTTAACAACACAACATTACAGCAGAAAACAAAGCAACAAAAGAATAACAAAACCCAAAACCAAACAGTAACAACAACAACAACAACAACAACAACAATAACATAACCACAAAAGATGGCAGGAAAGATTTGTTGACTCACTTCTTCCCTGACTTAAGGTGGCACGAAGAGAAATACTGCTCACTTTGAGGAGGTAGAACAAACTATGCCCAAGATTAGACCTGAAATCCATTGCATATCTTCAGTGAAATCAGGGACCAAGTTAAATTCCATGACCCCTCCTCCTGGGCCATTGCCCACAGCATGAACTACTGAAATGCATTAGCCACATGGCCAATGCCTGTTTCTGCCATTCCCTGAAGCAGCAGGGTAGGAGCGTGGCCTACTTTCTCAAGAACAAGGTACAGAAGAAAACAGAGGACTTTGCTTTGGAGCTCAGGGCTGGCACTGCTGTGGTGAAACTCCAATGCCAGGGAGAAAATAATGGCCTCTTTACTCAGCTGGAATTCTCAACAAGAGCCTCTAAACATGTTCTCGCAGCAAATGGAGTCCAGCGTCCCAGTGGGATGTGTACCATGTGCAGGTAGTGTCCACAGAAGCCGGAGGAGGGCATGAGGTCTCATGGAACTGGGGTTCCGGATGGTTTCGAGTCACCACGTGGGTGCTGGGAATTGACCTGGTTTCTTTGGAAATCTCTGAGTCATCTCTTGCATACTTGTTGGTCTTAGAGATGAACTTTGGGTCTGACTCTTCTCCAGCTCCGTTCAACCTTCGGACTCTGCAGGCCCTTAGCAGTCACTGAGATACTCACAACCTTGAGCAGTACAGTTATCCCTAGGTCATTGCTTGTACACAGAGCTCCAAACCTGTCTCAGTGTGAGGCAGACCCCCTGCGCCACAGTGAGATGCATTTAAGCGTCTTCCCTGGAGCAGGTATCTGTTTACAACTTGGACTGTGCATGCCCTTGGGGGTGTGAGACCTGGGTGTGGCCTAGTGCAGTACCAGCCTTGGTGACTAAAAGATTCCACAGGCCTCCACTGACAGTATTTTCATCATTACTCCTCTACTTGCTGAGCTGGGAAGACCTAACAAAGGAAATGAAGAGCAGGAAGCCATACCTGGCTTACAGTTTGAGGAGGCACAGTCCATCATGACTGAGACAGCTAAGATGGTTGGAGCACAGGGCTGCTCGCTGGCTTCTGGGCCAATCAGGAAACAGAGGGAAGCTGACACTTACCTAGAACTTTTTATTTTTACACCTTTATTCAGTTTGAGCACCAAGCCCAGGTATAGCTTTATTCAGTTTGAGCACCAAGCCCAGGTATGGCTTCCTTCTTCAGAAATACTCCCACAAGCAGGTCCAGAGGTGTTGATTCTAATCCAGTCAGGTTAGTAATGGAGATTAACCATCACACTTCTTGAACCTTGCTCAGCATATCGTGGAACAAGACTTCTTTCACTGGTCATAGAACTGGGTAGTTAGTAGCCACAAAACTCTGCCTTGAAATTTGGTGACAAGCTGGTGAAATAAATCCAACAGTGGGGGGAGCCTAGTGGCCTCCATAAGACTATACTTTCAGGAGTCATTTCTATAATTTGTTACCAATGGCCTTCATATCCAGGCCAGTGCCAATGGACTCTCTGAGATAGCAATTGTGCTAGATAAAGACATACACTACAGTCTCTCCACCTTACATGCTGGTCAGCTGGAAGTAGAACTTTGTCTGTCTGTCTGTCTGTCCACTCATCTCTCTCTATCACTTACTGCTATCTATACTCTATCTGTCAATTAATTGGTTCAAGTATATGTAATTATTATCAAATATCATAATTATTATAATGAGTTAGAGCATATGAAAGGGAAGAAGTCCAATATTTTTAGTCTTTAAGGTGAAGACTCCTGATAGTCAGTAATAAATTTAATGATAGAAAATTGACATTCCAGCTTAAAGACATAGGGAAGAAAAGGTTGTTTATTTCCTTTTATTTTAATCAAGCCTTCAGCAGATGGATGAGCCTATCCACATAAGGGAACATAATCTACTCTGTCTCCTTATTCAAATGTTATCTGAAGGATTCTCTTTCTCTCCCTTTTTCTTACACACACACACACACACACACACACACACACACACACACACACACACACGAATAATGTTCGAATCTCTGGACACCCCATAGCCTAGATAAGTTATTTGTGAAGTTAGCCATAACAATACTTATCTTGAAGTTATATATCTCTGCTCATTGATAGGCGAGCAGAGAATCAAAGCATCTCTAGATCAAACATCTATAGTCAAAACTGTAGATCTATCTAGACAGCATGGTGGAAGGCACACAGCCTTTGCGGTCAGACTGATTTAATTAGAATTTCACTTTCCATTTACTTAGTACCCATTGCATTGCTAAGATCCAGATATCCAATGGAAACAGCTTGATGGAGGAGATCTTTACTCTGGGTTGTGCTCTCAGAGGATTTCAGTGTCCTGCAGGGACACTGTGAGGAGTGACTGGTGCATGGTATTATAAGCGTGTGGTGGAGGCTGTGTATGGTACTCTGGGACAGAAAGCAGAGAGCAAGGTATGGGAATAACCTTCAAAGGTATGGGTTCCCTTCAAACCTCTGCTGACATACTTCCTCTAGGCGGGTCCCACTTCAGAACAGTCTCTCAGCATCCATTTAGAGATAAAGCATTCAAAACATGATCCTGTGAGTGATATTTCAAATTCAAGACATGATCTTTAGACCCAAGACTCCAAAGGCTCATAGCCATCACTTTAAAATGCACCAGTTCAACTTCAAGAATTCCCCAAAGTCTGGTGGGGGAGCTGGGGGAAGGACTGGGGGAGCAGAGGGGTATTACAACTCCGTAGGAAGAACAAGGTCAGCTGGCTAGACCATCCAGAGCTCCCAGGGACTAGACCAACAACCAAGGAGTATACATATGTATCCATGGCTCCATATATATATATATATATATATATATATATATATATATATATATATATGTAGCCGAGGAAGACCTTGTCTGACATCAATGGGAGGGGAGACCCTTGGTCCTGTGGAGGTTTGATGCCCCAGTGTAAGAGGATGCTGGAGTGGTGGGGAAGGAGTAGGTGGGTGGGGGAGCACCATCATGGAGGCAAAGAGTAGGGGGAAGAGGGCAGATAGGATAGGGGGTTGTGGAGGGGTAACTGGAAAGGGGGATATAATTTAAGGTGTAAACCATATGGAATGATTTAAAAAAAATTCCCCAAAGTCTTAACAGTTTAAGCACCCTTTAAAAATCCAAAGTTCAAAAAAGTCTCTTCTGTAATTAGAGGCAAAAACTATTTTTTTTTAAAAAAATTAAAACCTAGATGCACAAAGTACATGGAAGGGATGCCATAATGAGAGATGAGGAAAGAATCAAATATTAATTTTTCTTTTATTATTATTAATCATTCCATTCATTTGCATCTCAAATGATATCCCACTTACCCGTTACCCACCTCCACCAATCCCCATCCCATGATATCCCACTTCCCGATTATCTCTCCACCATCCCCCCATCCCACATATGTTCTCCCCCTCCCTTTTGCCTGTATGAGAGTGCTCCCCCATCCACCACACTCTCCTTCCCCACTGCACCAGCATCCCCTTACTCTGGGGCATCAAACCTCCTCAGGACCAAGGGCCTCCTCTCCCATTGCTGTCAGGCAAGGCCATCCTCTGCTACATATGTATCTGGAGCCAAAGATCCCTTTAGGTACATTCCTTGTTTGGTGGTCTAGTCTCTGGGAGAACTGGGTGGTCAGGTCAGCCTATGTTGTTCTTCCAATGGGGTTGCAATACCCCTGTGCTCCTCCAGTCCTTCTGCCAGTTCCCCCACCAGGTTCCCTGAATTCAGCCTGATGGTTGGCTCCCAGAATCTGCCTCTGCTTTGGTCAGTTGCTGGCCAGACCTCCCCAAGAACTGCCACTCTTGGTTCCTGTCCCCAAGTGCCTTTTGACCACAGCAACAGTGTTGGGTTTGGTGTCTGCAGTGATGTATCCCCAGGTGGGGCCGTTTCCTGGTTGGCCCTTCCTTCAGTTTCTGTTCTACTTTTTTTTTTTTTCTTTCCTGTTCTTCCTTTGGACAGGAGCATTTCTGGGTTCAAAAACCTTTGAGATTGGTGGGTGGCTCCATCCCTCGACCAGGGGCCGTGCCTATCTACTGGAGGTGGTTTCCACAGCTTCTATCTGTCCCTTTCTCTGCACATTATGGCTAAAGTCATTCCCATTGGGTCCTGGGAGCCTCGTATTTCTCTGGGACCCTCCAGTGGCTATTCCCAGGTCCTCATACCCCCTGCTACCTATTTTTATTCGATTTCCTGATCCTATGTACCTCTCTCACATCTAGTTCAGTATTGAGGCAAATTCTTAATTGTGACACTTGTAAACCATGAAAGAAAGTTACACATTTCCAACATCCAACAGTATGCAGTAACTATTGCCATCCCAGAAGAGATAAAGAGGGGTATAGAGAGGAGGAATGGAACCAAAGAAAGCCTGAAAACCATCAGGAAAAAAATTCACTACGACAGCTCTATATGGGTTCAGCATCGGTGCTGTGCAGTAGCATGATGTGGGTACCAATAAGCTTGGGCATCCTGGCCTTGGTCATTTGTAGCTCATATCTTCCATCTCTTGGGCTGTTTCCAGTCAGTATTTTACAGCTTTCCCCAGCACGTGTGCCACACCCTTGGTGTCTCTGACATTCTATAGGTTTCCCTGGTGGCTCGGGCTTTACTCTCCTTTACTCTCACAGCCCTACCACAAACCTTGACCTCACAGACTCTTCCCTGGAATATTGGAAGCTTTCACAGCCCCAGAATGATTGCACATTGCCTTCCTTCAAAACCAGTACCCCATGGACAATAGCTAGGTACCCTGCTCTCTGAAGCAGTTGTAGGACCTCTTCAGTCACAATTGCAAAAGTCTTTGAAAGTCTTGGGTACACACTTCCCTGGGTGGACCTGGATGCACTGATTTTTCAAGGCTATGTCTTTTAGACAAGTTTTCAATTTTATACCTTGGAGCCTTTTGTGGGTGGAGTCTCATCTACTGAAATCCTCTCACAGCACCCTTCCTACTACCACCTTGGTAGGAACAGCTTGGCTGCTTCTAGTTGTTAATAATATGCTTTATTTATTCACAGACAATTTCATACATGTGTAAAATGTAATTTGAACATTTTCCACCCGGATACCTCCCCCAACTCCCTCTGAGATCCTTCCCAACATGTTTTCCTCACAACTTCATGACTCCCTTTTCTCCTCTTCCTTCTTCTCTTTGTTCTTCTTATCTTTACCACAGAGTCAAATTAGAGTTGACCATATACAAATGGATATCAGTCTATGCACAGGGGCAGGGAAGGCCAATGGTCACACTCCCAAAGAAAAATGACTACCTCTTCCTCAGCACCCACTAAGTGCCAATAGGTCCTCTACTAGAGTGGGACCTCATGAACCTGTCTCTCATACATGTTGGAATTTTGACTGGCTTCATCTTGTGTTGGTCTTGTGTAGCCATAGCTTGGCTTTTAAAAAAATGACAATTCTTAACAATTAGAATAGTTTTGGCCACAGACTTTCATGTGTTCTTTTTTTGACAAAATTGCCTATTCTTCACATTTTTCTATCTGCTTTTGTTTTTTTTTTTACTCAAGATTATTTTAAAATTATTGATATGTATACATATATATGTTGTATATGTTGTATGTGTATGGCATGTGCACACATGTGCATGTGCATGGATGTGCACACCACAGTATGTGTGTGTAGGTCAGAGGGCAGCTCTGGGGAGTCAATTCTTTCTTCCCACCTTTCAGGATCTAGGGATTGAATTCAAGTCATCACATCTTCACCCAAGTGTCTCTACCTACTGAGTCCTCCCACCAGTCTTGCTTCAGATTCTTATTGTAAATATGAATGGAAGTAGCCAGCAATAACTCAGGTATAACTTGAGCACTATGCTGTCGTTCAATTTACCCTACCAAATTAATTAATCTGTTACTTTTGATTTCATATTACACAAAATTTCAGGGCACAGGGAAAATGTCTACAAATGTTTTGCTAGGACGAAATGAGAATGGTCTTTAGTCTAATGTCCATTAGAGGTTTTGTTCCCATATGGACCTCATGAGCCTAGCCTTCAGTGTTTGGATTTCTATGAACACTTTGACCCTCTGAACTCCCATTGAATCTCCAGCTGATTTCTGCTTACACTGTTATAGGGCTTCTCCAGCTTGTATCTCTAAATTCTTACAGGTTCATCCCACGAACCAGTTACCAAAGCTTAAGACCCACATGATTGGGTCACAGCAATGACCCCTTTCCTCTGCTACCAGTTTTCTATACCAGTGATTTGTGTCACAGTACTGTATACGATACTTGTATCACACTACTCTGAACAATACCTTATCTGACAGCAATCACTCTAGAGAGGAAATAATTATTTTGGCTACATCAGAGGGTTTCAGTATGTCATGGCAGGTGTGGCTCAGAAGCCCAGTGTCTGGTGGGAAGAGCATGTGACAGAGCCTGATCACATTATAACAGACCAAGGAACAGAGTGAGGGAGGAACTCGGGGTAAGGATGCATTCAGATGGATGCCCCTAGCAACCTGCTTCTGCCAGCCAGACCACACCTCCTAAAGGTTTCACAGGTAAGTTATTGCCACCAGACGTTGGAACAAACATTCAAAACATAATCTTGTGGATCACATCCAGATCCAAGCCATCAGTGTTTCCTAGACTTGGTTCCCATATCTTCAACTACGTGGGGCTTTACAAAATGTCTCATTTCATTGTGGAGAGCGATTTTAGGAAAGTTTTCTTAAGTAATGCCATTTCCATGTATCAAGTCACTCCCTGTGTACTCTCATTATCTAAGTATTCATAAATCATAAGTATATGAGTATAGAACTACTCATTTAGAGAAATTAAAGAGGTCTTTGGGAAGCAGAAGGTAGTTTCAGGGACATAAGAGGTAAAAGCTATCTCCAGATTTTTCAGGAGACACTTGAAATAGCTAGATTTTTTTTTAATTGACTACTGGCCATAGGTTTTGGGGGAAGGGTAGATTTAGATTTATTGTTCAAAGACTGTTTCAGCACAATCTCATGAGAACTTCTTTCACAGGGTGGCTCTATCCAGCCATCTTAGCAATCCTGAAGAAAGTTTCCTTTGCAATCATTCTAGAAAAAGTCACCATTTGAGTGTCTCATTTCATCCATGAGCCAATTGCCCATACCTTATGTTCACTGATCCAAGTTGAGTGTCTCATTCATCCATGAGCCAATCGCCCTGGCTCTTGTCTGTTATGACTATCACCCTTTGGAGTCTTATGGTCAAATTACATGGTTGCCCCGACTGACTGGGGTGGGGGTAGATAACTGAGAAAATAGAGGAAATTATGCCAGGCAATCAAAATAGAAGCTGATCATTATATGCAGCCCCAAAGTAACCCCACTCTTTGAGTTTTCTTTATAACTTTGTTGAGCTCAGGGTCAGATCTAAGGGTAGAGCTTCCATAAATTAGGATAGGAATGGAAACCCTGAGTTCATGTAGTTTCCTATAATTTTTCTTCCTACCTCAACTCTCACAGTTTCCTCACTTTTATTTTACCTTCCAGGCTTTCATCTAATGCAGTTGCTCTCAACCTCCCTAACGCTGCGACCCTTTAATACAGTTCCTCATGTTGTGGTGACCCCCAACCATAAAATTATTTTTTTTGCTACCTCATAACTGTAACCTTGCTACTGTTATGAATCATAATGTAAATATCTGAGATGGGACCCTCTGAGGGTCATGAACCACAGGTTGAGAACTGCTGGGCTAGTGAAAGGGATTGGATTCAAAGCCTCTCATGGACACTCAGAGATCCTACACTATTAGTGAGACTGAGCACGTTGGACCTCATGCTAAGGTCGAGAAAATTATTAACTCAGACTTTCCCAAACTCGTATGTGTAGCCCATGCCAGAAGACACTGCCTGAAGGCATAGCTTCAGAATTATATATTATATATAAATATATATGTCCATAGATCACATGTGCCTGTGATTACAGTCACAGTATCATTGAGTGAATACTTACAAATGAGCTTCAGGACACAGTCTTTTTATAGCCTGAAGTAGTATGACTTGGGGAATATATTCCAGAATTAAATTTGTTTACACATACTATCAACATTGTTTATGTCCTTATTTCTGTATTTAACCGAGGCGACTTCTTTTCATCTAAACTACTTGATTGTGGATCTAGAAGTGTTTCTTCCTTACAGTAACCTCAAAAAGTTGACTTTGAAAGACATATTTCATAAATTAAAGGAAAACAGTGTATATATGGTGTATAGATAATTCATATGCAGTACGTGTATCTTTACATTTTTATATTAATCTACAATATACTTCTATAGCAATGTATAAAATCACATTATAAACAAAATAATATAGGTGATTTTTTGTCTTTTCAAGTTTTTAAACTTGCTGTTTAAATACTTGTGATCTCATGTCCTTTCTGGTCTAAGAGCAATGACTAACGTGAAGACAATTTATAGCCAGGAAATAACCTGACTGACAGTAATCTCAAAGCGGCCCTCCCATAAAGTTTATGATGCTACTTTGATTTCTCAAGGTCTCAAGAGGATAAGGAGTCTGTATTATGCATTATGTTGGTAGTTTTAGTTTAATTTACCATTATTTGCAAGTTCTTTGACCTTCTGGGTCCCCTATCTACTCTTATCCTTGCTTATGCCTCTTGTGAATATGTAGCAGGATAAAGCTTACTAACCAGGCAGACTAATAGTCTTCATTCTTTTCAATTTGATATTAAAGTTGAGTTAACTACTTGAACACCCTGGTGGATAGACTCTGAAATAGTCTTCCTTGATCCAGGTCTCCTGAGCTAATATCCTCTTCTGAGTAGACAGGCTTTGAAACATGGTTCAAACTGCTATAAGAAGACAACTGGATAGGAGGCCATCTCTATGGTTCTATTGCACATGGCTTTTACTTCTGTCTTAGTAAAGGCTCTTTTCACTCTCTGCCCAATCTGTATAGTTTCATGGAGCAAGGCAGCCATGTTAGACCTAAATTGTCAAGAAATGAGGCTGTCTGGTCAACTGGGCTCTGAGCATGTGAGCTTGGAAACATGATCTCCATCCTGTCTTCACATAAGACCTTGGCCCTGTTCCACACCTGATTATGTCTTATGGGAGCCCCTGGAGCAAAGGTCATTCTAAAATTCTTGCCTCCCAGAAACAGTTAACGAATGTGTTGTTTTCCATGGTGACACCAGTGGTCATTTACAACACGGTGATCGATAGATTAAATCCTATGTTGAGAAGGTTTGCAAACACGACTGAGCCACACTCCACTGCTGAGCAGTGATACAGTTTGGCTGTGTCTCTCACACTCCTGTGCTGGAAGCTGGATCCCACAGTGTGATGCGGGCCATGTGAGAGGATGAGACAGGACTGGATTGTGAGAGTAGAGCCCTGCCGTGGGTTAGTGCTGGTATCACCAGAGTGGTTTAGTTATTGAAAGAGTGGTTGTTACAGAGCAACTCTGCCCCTTGTACTTTGTCTCTTCTAACATTCATTTGCACGCCTTTCAGTTTTTCTTTCCTCCATGACATAATACAGCACAAAAGTTCTCATTAGGTGTTGTCACAATTCCTTGAAGTGCTTAGCCTCTAGAATTGAGAGCCAAATAGACTTCTGTTCTTTATTATCTATCAAGCCATAATATTCTGCGATAACAACAGAAAATGGATGACGACAACTCATGGATTTACTTACAAGACAGTTAGGCAGTAACATATACATATACATAAATGTATATGTATACATATACATAAATGTATATGTTACTGGGCTGAGATGCTGTCCCAATGTATGAATTTCGCAGTGACTTGTAGTGGGGAAGAGGAAAAGGGTGTTATAAGTCTATGCAATTGATAGGTACCCAAACAAAAACTGGGATTTTGTTTCCAAAAGAACAAGGAAGTATACAGGGCAGGCAAATACCTGTTATACAGGCTGTTATGCAGTCTGTTATAACACCTTTTCTCCAGCATCTTAGAAAAATATTACTTCAAACCATATAGAAACTATGCTCCAAGAGAAATTTTGATAACCATTGGATAATAGATCTTTTTCTAATACTTGAAGTGAATATTATACTATAATATACATTATAATTTACACACAAGAGCACCAACAACTGGATTTTCATCAACTGATTGTGACTTATCATGAACCCTCAGATGAATAAATATGACAACTGCTACAGTAGCCATCTGGGAGCATCTTCTCGGTCACCATCCACACTTCTCTACCCCTATCGAGTTGAACCAGCAACTTTCAAAAATGCCAAGTCTTGTGCAATTTTGTTTTTTACACAGAGGGAACAGTATCATTTGCTATCTTTTATGTTTGACTTATTTGTTCAAAGTTGATGATATATATTATATTCATATATAATTAATTTATAAATTATACCACATATATAAAGCGTTTTTTTTTTAATTTTATTTTTTAGAATGGCTTGCAGAATGTGGTCCAGGTAGTCCAACAATGGCTGTCTTCCAGTAGAAAGGCCAAGAATCCAGTAGTTTTTCAGTCCACAAGACTGAATGTCTTAGCAGTCCCAACCCGATGCTTGAGTTCTGGAGGATTCCTAAAGAGCTGGTGGCCTTCATTCTGTGTTGGAATTGAAAAAGTAGGTTCTAAAACCAGTGAATGAATGCCTCAGCAACAGGGTAGAGGGCAAGTAGGCAAAAAGCAAAAATGTCCTTCTTTCATGTCTTTTTATGTGGGCTGCAATGGAAAGTTATGACTCAGATTTGGGGTGGGTCCTCACCTAGTTTTGGTTGATTTTAGGTGTAGTTAAGGTTGATAACCAAGATTGGCCATCACAGAAGGCCTGGCTGGTGGGAGCAGAAGTGGCCAGCCATACTGTATCTGCAGCCTAGAGACACAGAGAGATGAATGCTAGTATTCCGGTAGCTTCCTCCTCAGTCCACAGGATGGTGCCTCCCATAATCAGGGTGGCTCTTCTCATTTAAATCTGTTCAAAAGCACAGATTTGTGTTTTGTGGTGATCGCATGCATGCATTTCTGCTTTGTATATACACCGGAGCAGATTTGCTTTAGGGATTGTATGTGTCGTGTCAAGCTTTAGTAGATACTGCCAAATTATTTTATGTTTGTTGTTAAGTCTTTTGGCTGTCATTCGATTGAGAATATTTTTATTGATCTGCAAAAATTCTTTATAGTTTGTGGATATGGGTGACTTGTCTACCATTACTACCAAAAATACCGTCTCCAATTTTCCTTGCATATATCTTCAAACAATTTTTAAAACTCTTTTATTTTTGAGATGATAATGTATTTGCATCATGTGCTCCTCCACTTTCCTCTCTCCCAACCTTCCTATGAATCCTCCTTGCTCTTTCTCAAGTTCGTGGCCTTTTTTGTTCATTGATGTTGTTGCAATTGTTCCTGTATGTATGTGTGTGTGTGTGTGTGTGTGTGTGTATAAATACACATATATTTCTAAATATAGTCTATGTAATGTTACTTTTATGCATGTTTTCAGAACTGATCATTTGGCACTGAATAGCTAATAGGTGAGCTCTTCGCTAGGTAAAGACCATTTCTCCAACTCTCAACATTCATTACTTGCCTGTAGTTCTTTGAGTAAGGTCGGGGTCTCATGATCTTCCTCTTAACCACTTTGGTACGTCTATTGGTGTTGGTCCTGTTCAGCTCAGGGTTCGGTGGTCACACTGGCGAGGTATTATGGGTGTAGCTTCTGACATTGCTCGGAGACTCAGTCTCCCAGGAGCTCCCTGATCCTCTCTGGCTCTAACGGTCTTTTTGCTCTCTCTCTCCCACAGTGTCCCTTGAGCCTTATGTGTGGGAATTATTTTGTAGATATATTCTGTAGAACTGGGCTCCATAACTCTACATCTTGATTGGCTGGGCTTTTCTGTAATGGCTTCTGTCTGTTGCCAAGAGGTTTCGATGATGAAGGCTTGGGAACTACATTTATCTGTGAGTATAAGAACAAATATTTAGAAAGAAGATATGGGCTGTGCTCATTTAGTAAGTAATAGTTGTAGGTTTTCCTCCACGATCCATGAATTTACTAGCCCTGGGTAGTCAGCTGGGCTTCAAGTGGCAGGCATGGTTTCCCGCTTGCTGAGTGGGTCTTCAGTGTAGTTAGAGAGCTGTTGGTCACTGCCAAGTCATATGTGCCTCTACTGCACCCTTAGGACTATTGTGCCACGCTGGTCACTCTTGTGGTTCATAGACACCAAAACTGGGTAGAGCTGTTGGTTGCTTCCCTCTGTCTCCAGTTTCACAGTTGTGTTTTCACCTTTTTGTGATGCTGAGGTTCGAACCCCGGGCTTTGAACTTGATAAGCCAGTGTTCCTTTATTGAGCTAATCTTTGTCTTTCAGTGCAAGCTTCTCATAATAGATTTTTAACACAACCCACTACATTTTTCCTTTTATGCTTAACTATCTCTCCTTCTCTCTCTCTCTCTCTCTCTCTCTCTCTCTCTCTCTCTCTCTCTCTCTCTCTNTGTGTGTGTGTGTGTGTGTGTGTGTGTGTGCTCTGTTTATAAAAAACAGTTGTCAAATGTGCAGACTTGAGTCTGGTGATGTTTTATCACCTGTAAGTGGTATTTTAAGGATCACATACTCAACTGACTTAGCAAACTGATATTTTCAAAAGTTTTCAAAGAGCCTTGGGTTTTTGTTTTTGATTTTTAGGACAGAACCACTTGCTAAGAAATGTGCCTTGGAATGCCGTGTCTCCGTAGAGTACTGTTGTCACTGTATTTATTTATTGAGACTGGCTTGTACTCTATTACCTTAGTTGGCCTGGTACTGAAGATATATATCAGGCTGTTGAACTCACACTCACCACCTGCCTTTGCATCCCAAGTGCTAAAATGAAAGGAATACTCCATCATACCTGAGTCACCTTCTTTACTTTTAGTCACCTTTTACTTCCAAGTTTGGGAGAAGCACCCAATCCCCTTCCTCAGGGACAGTTTAACCAAAAAAAAAAAAAAAAAGCACTTTTAAAAAAATTTTTGTATTCATTTATTTATTTTTTAGTGTAATGGACCTTTGTCTGATGCTGCTTAATGGGAGCCTTGCTCTTCCTGACCCACTGTAACTACATTTTCAGGTGTTAAATGAATTGTGGCATGCCAGTAATGATGGTGACATTATGAAAATGATTGAGCTGGAGAGATGGCTCAGTGGTTAAGAACACTGGTTGCTTTTCCAGAGGTCCTGAGTTCAGTTCCCAGCAACCACATGGTGGCTCACAACCATCTGCAATGTGATCTGATGCCCTCTTCTGGTGTGTCTGAAGAGAGTGACAGTGTACTTACATATATAACATAAATAAATATTTTTTAAAAAAAGAATGAAAATGATTATGGCAATGATACTAACAATGATTTGATCAAGTTCCCATAATGCACCAGCACTTTGTGGAGTACTGATCACCTAGCACTTTGGTAAATATGACTGACTGGAAAGGAGGATATGAGGTTGAAGGGCACAAGAGTGTGTCAGGGTGTGGATGGAGAAGAAGTGGAGGGAGACAATCTAATACCGTGATTAGAAAATCTAATATTAACTGCTAACTAAAAGTTTGAATTAAAGTTTAAGTAAAAATCATCATAAAATAAGTATAAAACAGAATGCTATATCATATCAGAAGTAATAGGGAATTATCATTAATAAAAGAAAAATTTCATGGAGAGAATTATTTCACCAATGGTTAAATTCATTTGTTTATCTCGGGAGAAGCATTTTTCTTGTGCAGTTCTTCCAAAGCAAAGAGTTTATAAGGTCAATGATTTACAAAACCTTGCCAGGACCCGCAGCCAACAATATAAAAGGTTCAGTAGTTGGTGCCAACCCTTAGGTGACACGAAGAGTTGACACTATTCACAAACCTCTAGCCCTTTCCTTACTTCCTGGTCAGAATCTAACCACAAAGAGGCTACACACTGACAAATCCTGGCATTGATTACAACTATTTGGAATATGTATGAAAGTTATTTGCATGCCAACTAAAAAAAAAACTTACAAAAATTCCTGTTAAATGTTCCAACTATTTCTGTCAGAGACACTTCACAAGTCACATCCAAAAACTAGTCTGGAGGTGGCTTTATCCTTCTTAACATAAGCCTTTACCTTGACATTCTATAAATCCCAGTCACCTTTCAAGGCAGGCTAGCATCTGCTAAGGCTAGCATCTACTAAGACTAGCATCTGCTAAGGCTAGCACCTGTCCATCCAGAAGTAGCCAGGCTTAGGGATGCCAGAATTCACAGTGTCAGAGTAGGACACAGTTACATTGGAGCTTCAGGTAAACAACAAGGTTTTGGTGTAGAGAGGCCCCGGTATTTACTCAAAATTCACTTTTAATCATTACCTGCATGCAGTTAACCAGGCAACCCCACAAGCTACTAAGAATTCTCTGAAAGTTTCTTCTTTCTGAACTGCTTTGTCTAATGGCCACATAAGAAGACTAAAACTGTATCTTAAGGCAACTACTATGAAGGGGCAGTCTTCATTATACACTTAGATTATGAATTTCTTTTTAAAAAAAGTTATCAGTCACCATTCGACTTTGTAACATTATAGCCAAAAAAAAAAAAAAAAAAAAAAAAAGAAGGTGCACAAACAAAACAGGCATAAAAATCACATGGATAAAAATCACATGGGTTCCATTAAGGTTTTGTTATTTACCACACTTCAACCTTTGCCTTTTTTTTTTTTAATTATTGGCTATATTTTATTTTTTATCTTAGTTTGAGATTATAAGTACATCATTTCCTTCTTCTGTTTTCTACTTCATTTGCTCTCTTTCAAATTCATGGCTTAGTTTTTCATTACTTATTATTTTATGCACACACACACACTCCTAAATACATGAGTACAACCTACTCAGTCTAAATAGTGTTACTTGTATGTATGTGTTCAGGGCTGGCCACATGGTGCTGGATCACACAATAGGTGTGCTCATTCCCTGGGGAAGGCTATTTCTCAGGCTCTTGGCATTCAACCCTGGCCTTTTAAGTTAGCAAATGAACATTTCCTTGTAACCTTTGTAAAAATCAGCTTATTCTTATTTAACATGAGCCAGACCAACTGATTTTCTTTAGAAATCACCAGGAACAGCAATAAAATAAAGTAGAAAATTGTATTAGCATATCAACAAAGTAAAGGGAAATTCCCCTATACAGCTCAGGATTACCTCCTCTGAATTCGACTTCCTTCTACTTCAGTGCTGGAAAAGCATGGAGTCTCTGAGGGAGAGTCTTAGTTTCCCTGTGGCCTTGTTATAATTATAAAACCCAAGCTGTAAAACACCATAGCCTCATAGGTGCCTCAGAGGGAGTTTTAATAACATGTGGTATGAGAACACGTGCTCCATTATGTTCATAGCAGCTTTATTCGTAATAGCTAGAAACTGGAAACAACCCAAATGCCCCTCAACTGAAGAATGGATACAGAAAACGTGGTTCATTTACACAATGAAATACTATTCAGCTATTAAAAACAAGGACATAATGAATTTTGTAGGCAAATGGATGGAACTAGGAAATATCATCCTGAGTGAGGTAACCCAGACCCAAAAGGATATGCATGACAGGAACCTAGCATACCTGTCCTCTGAGAGGCTCCACCCAGCAGCTGACTGAAACAGATGCAGAGAATCACAGCCAGACATTGGACAGAGCTCAGGGACTCTTATGGAAGAGTTGGGAGAAGGAGTGAGGGCCCCCAAGGGGATAGAAATTTCACAAAAAAGACCAACAGAGTCAACTACCCTGGACCCTTAGTGGCTCTCAGAGACTGAACCATCAACCAAAGAACATACACGGACTGGACCTACTCCCACTCCCATCCCCCGCCCCTGCACATATATATAGCAGATGTGTAGCTAGATGTTCATGTGGGTTCCCCAACAACTGGAGTGGAAGCTGTTCCTAAAGCCGTTGCTTGTCCGTGGAATCCATTCTCCTAACTGGGCTGCCTTGTCTGGCCTCAGTGGGAGAGGATGTGCCTAACCCTAAAGAAACCTTTATGTACCAGGGTGTGTGTGTGGGTACCCAGGGTGCCTCCACCTGCTCAGAGAAGATAGTAGAGGGGGGATGGGGAGATAGACTGTGTGAGGGGGAGATGGGGGTGGTAATCACTATGTAAAGTGAATAAGTAATAAATGAATGGAAATAAGTAGCATACGGTATGTTATCTAACATACACATTGTTATCTAAACAACATTTTAAGTGAATTAAAAACATAAGTTGTATGAGATTTACTACACTTCAAATCTAATGATGTTATAAGTTCTGTCTTAGGAAAGAAAGTCTATAGCAGTGACTCTCAATCTTCCTAATGCTGTGACCCTTTAATACAGTTTTTCATGTCGTGGTGACCCCCACATTGCTTTGTTGCTATTTAATAACTGTAATTTTGCTGCTGTTATGAATCATAAAGTAAATATCTGATATTCAGGCTATCTGATATGAGTCCTCTGTGAAACAGTTGGTTAGCCCTCAAGTAAATTCCAACCCACAGGTTGAGAATCGCTGGTGTAGACACTTACTGTTCCCTCTTTTAAACCATCTGTTTAAACCTTTCTTGCTACATGTGAACAGCATCGCCTGGTGGATGATTATAGATGCTCGAAGCCAACCATTGGACTGGCAGGGGGTCCCCAGATGGAGGCATTAGAGAAAGGACTGAAGGAGCTGAAGGGGTTTGCAACCCATAGGAAGAACAACAATATCAACCAACCAGACACCCCAGAGCTCCCAGGGACTAAACCACCAACCAAAGAGTACACATGGAGGGACCCATGGCTCTAGCCACATATGTAGCAGAGGATGGCCTTGTCAGGAATCAATGGAAGGGGAGACCCTTGGTCCTGTGAAGGCTTGATGCCCCTGTGTAGGGGAATGCCAGGGCAGGGAGGTAGGAGTGGGTGGGTGGGTGGGGGAATACTCTCATAGAAAAATGGGGAAAGGGGATGGGATAGGGGGGCTTTGGAGGGGAAACTGGGAAAGGGGATAACATTTGAAATGTAAATAAATAACATATCCAATAAAAAACAAATAAAATAAAGTGCCTGAACTAGTTCCAGGTCTCCCAAGTTCTGGTTTCCTAGAGAGATACTCAGGGATTAAGTTACAAGGGTGCAGGAACCCTTTTCCAATACAAGAAGGAGCTAGGAGACTGGCCTTGTTGTTTTCTCTGGAATGCTCCTTTCAGAAAAACAAAAGGGCTCGTGATAGCCATTACCAGGTAGACAGCTGCCAGCCTGAGCTCACGGGGTACCACTGAAGATAAATGAAGCAGAGAGCAGATTTAGCATAATGTGAGTTTACAAACTTTCTGAATGCTTCAGTTAAACCTTATGTTTTTTTGGAAAAAGAGAACGCTTTAAGCCTATGGACTTTGGGCTAGTCTACCCATTCCCTCACCTCGGATACCCCCAAATGCTGGAATCTGGAAAGCAGCTAGAACTCATCTGGGCGTGTCCCTCATGTGTGTGCTGGTCAGAGTTTCTCTGGGAGTCAGTTATCCTTTTGCTTCAAATACTTATTAGCCATCAGAGTTCTAACCCTAACCTGGTCTGGTGGGAAGGCTGCCTAAGGAGAAGGAAGAAGCCCAGCCCTTCCCCTTGCACCATTAGAAGGAAGGATGGTTGGAGTGTTCGTTCTCTGCTATTGGCCCACCTCATCTCAGGAGTTCCATGTCTACTTGTAGAGTGAATTGTCAGGGTGAGTAGGGTCTGGAGCAGCTGCTTGCCAGCCCTTCTAGAGATCCCTGCTCAAGAGTCACACACAGCTTATCCTCCCTAATACTGTACTGATAGGACAACATCCTTAGTCATTGCACAGTCTCAAAAGCAGTGGCAGTACACTTCATATTAAATCTGAGATGCAGAAATTGATTTTCAAAGAAGGTTAAAAAATAGGTCCCTGCTTTGAGATAGGCATCTTTGTGAAAGGACTGAGCTCATGACTATTTAGATTTCATTAATGTTCATTACTTTGTGTGTGTGTGTGTGTGTGTGTGTGTGTGTGTGTGTGTGTGTATGTGGCGCTCAGAAGCTGCTTTCTAAAGCTGGTTTTCTGCTTCCTTCATGCGGGCCTCAGGGATTGAACTCAGGGTTTCCATGGGTCCAACAAGCACTGCTTCTCCTCTTACTTGGCCCTTACGACGTGTCTTTTACAGACATGTATTATAAAGAAAAAGTTCTAGAGCACTACATAGGCTAACCAAACCAAACCAGAAAGCAGCTGCTACTCTAATGATTTCCTGCTGTGATGACAGACACAGGATGCAAGGTTTCTGAACTCAGCTGGGGAGACCACCCGGCAGCTGAGGACCGGCTGCTTTTGCAGGAAGCAGTTACTAGGGGATCGGACACTACCTTCTGGCCTCTCAGACACTTGCATGTATGTGGTACACATGCTCGCGTGTGTGGGCGCAAACACACACACACACACACACACACACACAAAAGGAAACGCAAATCTTTAAAACTTGTGTGTGGTACGTTTCCTTCTGTCTCAGCTCAGGTATTCAGAGTATGCTCTGCCTGATGATGACATTTACAGGTAATTTCCCCTGCTTATACAAAACATCAAAGATTATCTGTCACATAAACCTCCGTTAAACTGAGAATATATCTATTTTTCTATTATGACTAGACTGAGAATCTCTGCCTTGAATATGTTTCCTTCCAGAAGGAAAAAGAATTGTAAATGTCTAGGACAATAATTAACTGAACAACAGCTAACTTTAATTGACTACTTACTATATGCCAGGATTTAAGCACTTGGCTTGTGCTAGCCCATCTCATCCTTAAAATAGCTCTTCCAGTCACAGGTATCTGAGCATTGCCCTCAGAAGCTCATCTGGAGGGCTGGCGAGACTAAGAATAATTGCTGGGTTTTTTTTGTTTTTGTTTTTGTTTTTGTTTTTGTTTTTGTAGAGGATCCAGGTTTAGTTCCCAGAACACACAGGGTACCTTACAAACATCTGTAACTCCAGTTCCGTCAGGGAGATCTGATATGTCTTCTGACCTCCGTGGGCACCACACACATGGTTCGCAGATATACATTCGGGCACTCACCCATACACATAAAATTATAAAAAAAAAAAAACAAAATTACAAAAAGAAGCTAAAGCATATGCTGATTTTGTGGCAGAGGCTGATATATTCTGTGAAATACTCAGTTAGCACAAGGTCCTTGGTCCGCCTCTGAACGTGTTTTGGTAAAAGCTTGGTGGATGGATGCAAAGGCATGGTAACTTCATCACAAAAACTGGGAAACTGGGACTTGTAGTGTCACAGGCTGAGTGGATGAAATGAAGGCATTGTTAGAGATTTTGAAACTGAGAAGCCACTGCTATGTGACAGGGAAAACAACTTAGTCACCAGATGAGAATGTTCTAAGTCCCTCCCTCCCTAGGTTCTTCACCTGACAACTCAGAGTGCGTTCACATGCAAATTAGAGATGGCTCTCCCGGTAAGGGACAGTGCTGCCTAAGCACACTGGGCTGACAGGCTGGTGCTCAGACCTAGAGATTCTCCCATCAGATGATCACCAAAAACTAGCTTCCCCTTCCTGGGGTTGTTTCTGGAGGAAATGAGAGCCAGATAATACAGAAAGCAATGAAAGTCAGCATCAGCTCAGGGCCAGCCCATCACCCCACCCAAACCGGAAAAGCAGGAGCCCCAACCCCCTGAGGTGTGCTTCTTGCTGCCAGTCAGCAGTAGGGCTTCCTGACAGGTCCCCTCAATCCTGAGAGAATAGGATCCTGAGAACATGTCATACCACAGTTACCAGGATCCAGAGCTGCCTCCTTGGCTGCAAGACAGCCTGTGCTATAGAGACAAGAAGCATCCTAAAGACAGCAGGAAAACAGTCCTGCCTATTTAGATTGGCCCACTGATGTTCTACCTGTAGCCAGCATTGAAAAGTGGAAGGGGGTGGGGTGAGGCTGACTCCATCAAGGAGAACTAGAACTCAGGAGCTGGGAACCCTCACACCTGCCATTTACCAAAGAGAAGTTCAAGTTTTGGACTTCAGCATACTTTTATTTGTGATTTCCGCTAAATAACAATATTTTTCAATTCTAAAAACAGTTTTTAGCAAAAAAAAAAATCAGGATGAATAACTACAACTCATAAATAATAACTCTTGTATTTGTATCTTTCCTTCCAATATAACCACAGAAATTAGCCATCGTTATTGGCTTCTCCAAAACAACTATATTGAAAGTAAACGTTGCTCTTTTTACCCTCCCCCTTTTGTGGTTCCTGGAGTTGAACTCAGGACCTTGTGCATGCTATGTAGGCCCTCTACCTCTGAGCTACACTTCCAGGGTTTCAAGTACTATTCTACATAACACAATATCACCATCCGGACAGAACTGTCATTCTGTTGGAGTAGAATTAAGAAACAAGCAAAGAACAATATTCTCTAGTTTACAAAAGCCCCTGTAGGTAGAATTATTATAGGTTGAAATGAACTCAAAATAGATTTCAATGGAAATATAGTGTTTTTCCTCTCAGGCCCCCATGTTAATACCCATTTATGCTATTAATGGGTATTAATATTGAAATTGGCAAAATATTAAAATAGGCAATTATTTCATAGGCAGCCACTATAGGACTCACATATGTGCTCACCAACCAGCCACATGATGTAATTATATAGTTAATCCAAAAAAGAATAAAGACACATGATGATTGCTTCCTTGAGAACTACAAAGGGGCCGATGAATGTGATGCACTTCTTCACATTAGGGACCGTAGATGATGTGTCATAGTTTATACTGAATTTGCTCAGTGGCTTCCTAGGAAGAAGAAGACCCAGGGAATCTCAATCAGTCTTCTTACATGCGAAGAATGTCCTTATGCTCGAGTTGAGGTGCTTGCTACATCACTTTAATCTGCTTGTGTCACTGCTCTTAGCCAGAGCAGGAGTGAATGGTGAGTAGGAAGAGTGTGGTAAATGGTGGAGAGAATAGTGGGGGCGGGGGGGGGGGAGGAGAGCGGAAGGATTGGTGAGGGGTGGGGTCAGGAAAAGGCAGGCCACATCTTAGGCAGAATCATCAGAAAAGCCTGACAGGTCAGAAGGAACATTTCTCAACAGTGTGAATATAAGTTGGAAGAGTCTCTGGAAACAAACAAACAAACCAAAAACATCCCAGATAGAAAAAACAGTTAAGTCTGAATGCTCTGGGTCAAGACCTCCAGACGCGCCAGGAGAACAGCAAGAATACTGGAGTGAGGGAGCCGAATGGAGAAGAGACGCTGTGTTGGCAGCCAGGGCCTACAATAAGAGCAACTTGCCTGTCACTCAAGTCTTAGTGCTGGGAGATGGGAGGGATATTTTGAACAAGAGGTTATACACTAAGATTCACACATGGAAGAAAAAGATGGTACGAAAGTGAGGAGATTCTAGTGGGATTCACCTGGAAGAAGGGGCAGCTTGTGTCAGGCTTGCTGTGTTGTGTGTGGAAGTGGTGACATTTAAGTGGTACTGTGAATAGAAAATGCTTTGTGTTAAATGTGATACGTGAGGGAAAAAGAGAAATCAACACTATCAATAATTCTCATAAATACATTGTGTAAAGTCCTGTGATATACACTCTGTTGCTGCTCAGAGTCTTGTATCAACTGAGATTTCAAGGCAAAGAATGATTAGGAATATGTACTGTACTCAGAATATATTTTCCTTTATTTTTTCCCCTCAAAATTAGAGTAAAGAGTCTCCCTGTCCCCTTGTCCCTAGTGGAAAGCACGCGAGTATGTCCTCTTTATTCTCATTCTAGTGATCACCCACCTAAATGTCCAAATTATGCATTTAGAGAGTCTTGATAACATTTTCTCAATGCTGAGAGGTGTTACAAAGCAGTAGAAGCATGGTGACACATTTAGTATTTCCTTATGCAGCACACAGTGCCTGGTATCTGGGGATTTACTAGATAGGCAAACAGCAGTCCTTCTCCGATGAAGCTTAGCAGCCCTCTGTAGGCAGGATATGAAGATAGAGATGATTCATAGAGGAGACTTCTTTCAGTATCTTGCCAGCTCATCGCCCTCCTACATAGGCGTCTGTCCCCTTCCCCACCTTAAGGTCAACGTGGGCAGCTGCATTGACAGTCCTGACTTCTGTCCATTGCTGATACAGTTCCAGTTCCAAGGACCCGTGGCCTGATTTATACAAGTTGGATTTCCTCTGCAAGAGATTTGGAACTAGAATTCAAAGATGCTAATTATCCTGTGCTGCCCACTGCTTGAAGAGTTAGAAGAACTTGCCTGGGGATTTTGACCACTGGCTATGATAATGAAGAGAAAAATCCCTTTGGTGATACAGGGAAGTCAGGGAAGAATGAAGCAGGCATGCAGATTGCCTTCTAGGGCCTGAATTTACCTGTGCTAACGACCTTCGTGAAAGCAATTGAAAGCTAGGCATGATGGTACTTGCTGAAATCCTAGCACACCTGAGGTGGAGGCAGGAGGATTATGATTTTGAAGTCAGACTGGACCCCATAGCACAACCCTATCTCAGAAAAAAAGTGAAGGGGGGGGGAGGGAGAGAGACAGAGACAGAGACAGAGAGAGACAGAGAGAGGGTAGGCAGGAGAGATAAAGAGAGGAAGGGAAGGAGGGAGAGTGGGAGGGAGGGAGGGAGAGAGAGAGACTCTATTGGGGCGGGGAGAGAGGGGGAGAAGGAAAGAGAGAGATAGATATATAACTTGTATCTTACCAGATTCTTTTTTTGCTTGTTTCTGTCTCTAGCAACCACATTCAATACTATTTGATGGGATTGGTAACAAACAAACAACAACAAAAAAAACCCTTTATGTCTGAAATGCAGCTTCAAAATCAAAAGTAATTTCTGATGTGGTTTGCCTAATCTTTTTCCTTTAAAATTCCTATGAAAATACTGAAAAGTAAGGATTAAATCAACCTATTTTAGAGTCTTTTCTAATAATTCCTTTCCATTCATTCATTAAGAAAGTTCAAAACTGCATACCCACCTTACACCAGGCTGTTCTGGAGCCAGGAAGTATAGTGGTGGACACACAGACAGAAGTTCCTGATTTCCCTTTCTCTGGCAGTGAGAGACAGCAGACCACAAGCAAGACAAAGAAACACACCACCAGGAGGCACATAAAGAAGCCAGCTAAGGGAGTCGGAGGTGATGCAGGAGCGGTCGGGGAAGGCTTCCTGGAAGCTGATATCTGAACAGATGCATGAGTGAAGTGCGGGTGTGGGTACTGATGATAGCGGCAAGAAGAATGTTCAAGAGGGAAAATTACACACGCCCTGAGACAGAAGCAAGTTCGGAAAACCCAGGTACAGTAAGGAAGATGGAGAGGCTACAGGTGTGTAAGTGGGGGAAATAAATGGAAGGAGATGCCTGACAGCTTGTTAGAGCCAGATAATGCTGAATTTCCAGAGACCATCATAATTTTTGTTCTTGCTGTTTGAAATGGGGTTTTCTTATATTTTGGCTTAGAACCCACTCTATAGACCTCTGGTTTCAATCTTCAGGATCCTCTTGCCTTAGCCTTCTGATTACTCCTATTATAGGCCTGTACTATCACACACAGCAGGGGCCCTATTTAACTGAATTAAAACACACGTACACATGCATGCACACAGGAATGCACATGCATGAGCACACGAGCATGTGTACACACACATACACACACACTTTCTTGCTCATATTGAGAAGGAAATACCTCATCAAAAGAAATCATTCTTGTCTAAGTTGGGCTTAATATCATTACATGTGCCTCAACAGAGTATTGGACAGCCTATATTCTGTTATCTGTATGATGTTTACCAACATACACATTTGTACAATCAGAGGCTAGGTTTTTTTTTTTTTAATTTGACACAAGATGAAGTTATTAGGGAAGAGAAACCTAAGTTGAGAAAAGGCCTCTATCCAAATTGCCTGTAGACAAGTCTATAGGATGTATTCTTGATTCATGATTGATGTGGAAGGGCACAGGTCACTTTGGGTGGCACCATCCCCTGTGCAGACAGTCAGACTGAACCAACTCTGGAGAGCAATCCTGTAAGCAGTACTATTCCATGACCTGTATTCCAGTTCCTGCCTCCAGGATCCTGCCTTGAGTTCCTGCCTTTGCTTCCCTCCATGAAAGACTACAACTCGAAGCTGAAAGACTGCCCTCCCAAGTTGCCTTTTTTTTTTTTCTTTTTTTTAGTATAGAATAGAGTTTATTTAGGGTATTGGGAGGGGAGTTGAGGGAGTAGAGACAGAGAAAGGCAGAGAGAGAGAGAGAGAGAGAGAGAGAGAGAGAGAGAGAGAGAGAGAGAGAATGAATAGAGGAGTAGAGTCAGGCCATGAGCACATGGAGACAGTTGGGGGTGCAGAACAAGAGCAAGAAAGCAAGAGAGTCCCAAAAGAGCTTTTGGTCATGGGGTTTGATCACATCAATAGGAACCCTAACACCTCCAGCGGCCATATTATCTTAAACTCTAGCAGGATACTGATGAGGAAAGGTAACTGTGAGTGGACAGTGAAGTTTGAAAGACTTCATTCTTTCTTTCAAGTAAAGCACAATAGTTCCAGTGGAGATGGAAGGACCCAGTGGATGCTGGCATCCATAGCATCTCAGGTTGTATTTAAAGGTGACGGTGCGAGAGAGCAAGGTGTGGAGAACAGGGAAAAGCCCTAAAAATCAATGAAAATCTGATCACCAGTGTTGAGGTCGAGATTCAGCTCAGCCACAACACCCAGCGGTAGAGTTACAAACTCCCAGAAGAGGCCAGTAAGATGGAAAACATCATCAATCTTTTGGCAGACCAGAAATATAAAAGTTGCTGGTGAGATGTCTCAGTGGGTAAGAGCACCCGACTGCTCTTCCGAAGGTCCTGAGTTCAAATCCCAGCAACCACATGGTGTCTCACAACCATCTGTAACAAGATCTGATGCCCTTTTCTGGAGTGTCTGAAGACAGCTACAGTGTACTTACATATAATAAATAAATAAATCTTAAAAAAAAAAAAAAAGCCGGGCATGGTGTCACACGCCTTTAATCCTAGCACTTGGGAGGTAGAGGCAGGCAGATTTCTGAGTTCAAGGCCAGCCTGGTCTACAAAGTGAGTTCCAGGACAGCCAAAGCTACATAGAGAAACCCTGTCTCGAAAATCAAAAAAAAAAAAAAAAAAGAAAGAAAGAAAGAAAGAAATATAAAAGTTACCTTTTGTATGAGGAGATAATCAGAAAAAAAATCATATGTTTGTACTGGATGGTTTTATGTCAATTTGACACAAGCTAAAGTCATTTGAGAGGAGGGAACCTCAGTTTTGTTTTTGTTTTTTTATTTTTTTTTTAATGCCTCTATAAGATCAGGCTGTATGCAACCCTGTAGAGAATTTCCCTAATTAGTGATTGATGGTGGAGGGCCCAGCCCATTGTGGGTGGTGTCACCTCTGGATTAGCAGTCCTGAGTTCTGTAAGAAAGCAGGCTGAGCAAGCCATTAGAAGCAAGCCAGGAAGCAGCAGCCCTTCATGGCCTCTGCACCAGCTCCTGCCTCCAGATTTTCCCCCTATTTGAGTCACTGTCCCGACCTCCTTTAATGAAGAACTGCAATGTGGAAGTGTAAACCTAATAAAACCTTTCCTCCCCAAGTTGCTTTGGTTAGGGTTTTCTATCCCAACAATAGGAACCCTAACTAAAACACTGTCCTATGATGGGGGTGGGGGATGGACCAAAGGTCTAAAGGAATGAGAATACCTTCAGCAATTTGAGAAAGATGAATTTTGATCAAGTTACCAGTCCTGGGATTAAATAAAAAAGAAAATTTCAAAATATTAGTTTATAAGAAAAATAAAGCTATAAGACGTTGGAATGGTTTCGATAATATGTTACTCATATTAAAATGTAGAAGCAGAGGTAGAATCCAGAGCATCAGCAGTAAAGTAGAGGGCACCATGTTAGACAGCAGTGTTAATGCCTTAAAGGACAAACTCAGGACCCACGGGTTAAAGGCAGAGAAGTATAAGTCACTGGTCAGCGTTACTGAATGCTACAGATTTCTGAAAAAAGGAGTCTGAACAGCTGGAACAGCAACAATAAGTAAAGCTTCCAGTTCCAATTTTTCAGTCTTATATTTAATTTTAAGGTAAGTGTGTGTGTATGTGTGTGTGTGTGTGTGTGTGTGTGTGTGTGTCGGGACCCTTGGAGGCCAAAAGAGGGCAATGGATCCTCTGAAGCTGGAGTTACAAGGGGTTGTGAGCTTCCTGACATGGGCACTGGGAACCAAACTCAGGTCCTCTGCAGGAATAGCAAGTGTTCTTAACTGCAGACCTCTCTCTCCAGCCTCTGATATTCCCACATACAAGGTCACAGTCATTTATATTGAAGGAGCGACTTTGACGGCAATGGTGAATGAGCGTTTCTAGATATTGCTGACAGTTTGGGGATACAGACATTGAGCATCCAACCATAAGACCAGCTATTTATGAGGAAAGGAACATTTGGTTGACTCCCGCTCTGCACTCAGAAGTATCAGAAGATAGATGGTTCTTCCAACTGCTTGGAAGAAAGAGGTTTTGTAAAATTAACAATTGACCTGTGTGTACAAAGGCACAAAACCAGACCGCTCACATATTCTTCTTGAAGATACTGTTTGAAGACTTGTATCAGACACCCAAGTGCCATGCAAGGACAGAGTAGCTCACAGCATTACATAAATGTTATAAGCAAGGAGAAATGATGAGGAAAATGGATATATTTAACAGTAGAACTTCTTTGTTTTTTATTATTTTTTATTTTTTATTGGTCATTTTATTTATTTACATTTCAAATGCTACCCCCCCTTCCCAGTTTCCTCTCTACAAGCCCACTATCCCCTCCTCCCTCTCCCCTGCCTCTATGAGGGTGCTCTCCCACTCACCCACCCACCCACTCCTGCCTCAGTGGCCTATCCTGGGTCATCAAGCCTTCCCAAGACCAAGGGGCTCTCCTCTCATTGATGCCAGACAAGGCCATCCTCTGTTACATATGTGGCTGGAGCCATGGGTTCCCCCTGTGTACTCTTTGGTGATTGAGTCCCTGGGAGCTTTGTGGGGTCTGGTTGGTTGATATTGTTGTTCTTCCTATGAAGTTGCAGATCCCTTCAGTTCCTACAGCCCTGGCCCTAACTTCCACATTGGGGTCTCTGCCCAGTCCATTGTGTACATCCACATCTATATTGGTCTGGCTCTAGCAGAGCCTTTCAGGTGGCAGCTATACTGGGCTCCTGTCAGTCAGTGCTTCTTGGCACCAGCAATAGTGTCTGAATTTGATGTCTGTAGATGGGAGGGATCCCTAGGTAGGGCAAGCTCTGGATGGCCTTTCCTTCAGTTTCTGCTCCACTCTTTGTCCCTGCATTTCCTTTTGACAGGAGGAATTCTGGATTAATATTTTTTGAGGTGGGTGGGTGGCCCCCTCCACAATTGTGAAATAAGACTGACTATCTCTTGGAGGCCAAGAAGATAGCTCAGCAAGTAAAGGTTCTTGCTGCCAAGCCTAATGACCTGAATTCAGTTCCTGGAACCCGCATCGTGGAAGGAGTGAGACCTAAGCAGGTTGTCCTCTGACTTCCACATGTATACGGTGGCATGGATACACACACACACACACACACACACACACACACACACACATATTGCTAATTATTTTGAATAAAGAAAACTAAGACAAAGAAGTAGGGTCTTTCCCAAAGCATGGCTAGCGAGCAGTAGTCAGGATGCTGTAACCTTGGGCTTTCTCCACCCGCACCTCAGTTCCTGGAATTATGACTCTGGGACTTATTATTTATGAATAAATGTCTGGGCCACAGCTTTGGCTCGATCCCTGTTGAGCTTGTAACTTAATTAACCTGTTTGTTCTAGTCTATGAGTGTACTTGGCTGGTTACCTCTCCTCAGTTTCATGCCAGAGCTCAGAGTGACTCTCTTCCCATGCCTGACTCTATCCCAGAGTCCCCTCTCCCTACTGGAATGCCTACTTCCTATTTCCCGCTTCAGCTTTTGATTGGCAGGCGATGCTTCCATACAGTACAGAAGAGATTCTCTCTACAGGTGCAACATTTCTGAGTCTGCCTCTAAGTGACGGTGGGGCTGGATTGCTCACAGGTAGCCTGAAGTTCTGTATTTAACTCTAGGTGTCAAAAAGAAGAGTTAAAAAAAAAAAAAAAAAAAAAAAAAAAGCTGGGCTGTGGTGGTGCGCGCCTTTAATCCCAGCACTTGAGAGGCAGAGGCAGGCAGAATTCTGAGTTCAAGGCCAGCCTGGTCTACAAAGTGAGTTCCAGCACAGCCAGGGGTACACAGAGAAACCCTGTCTCGAAAAACCAGGAAAAAAAAAAAAAGGAGTTTTACTTAAATACCTTTTCTTATATTTAGTGCTGTTGACTTTACGAGCATTTTCAGAAACAGACTCATTTCCTAGAAGGATTAAGTTTCTCTCTGTGTTGTATTTACAGTTTGACATACACACATGATAAGTAGATGCACATTTCATACATATGAGACACAATTCCACTCCACATCTTGTTTAAATGACCAGGTTGCTTGGATTTAGTTTGTGTTTCCCTCTGCAAATATATATATATATATATATATATATATATATATATATATATATATATATATATATGCGTGTATGTATATATATATTATATATATAATGTAATTATGTGTGCATATGTACATGCACATATATACACATTATATGTATATACGTATATAGGTGATACCAACTGATAAAAAAGTCTAATACAGCTTTATTCACGAAGGGCTGGGCTGAAGGCATTTGATTCCTGCAGGTAAGTCCCAAAGGCGTATGAAAATGGACTAGGACAGTTTAAAATTGATAGCAGGCTGGATACACTTGGCTGGAGGGGATACCTTAGAAGGAAACTCAGAGAGAGAATCATGGTAGTGTGTGTCACATGTACTGATAGTATTATTTCAAAGTATGATATCTAAAACATGTTTTGAGCAGAAGACATAATCTTCTCAGGGTCTAGAGAGGTGGCTTATTGGTTAAGAGTACTGGCTGTGTTTCCAGAGGACCTGGGATGAGTCCCCAGCATCCATGATGGCTCAAAACTGTCTGTAATTCCAGGCAATCTGATGCCCCCTTCTGGCCTCCACTGGCACAGCATGCACAAGGTGCGAAGACATACACATAGGCAAAGTACCCATACTCATAAAATAAAAATAAATCTTTAGAAAACGTTTGTATTTAAGTGAGTTTGTTTAAGTGTAACATTAGTGTCTACCATTAACACAGGATCTGATTTAAAAGCCTTTGCTGCCACCATTTCCTTGGGCAAGTGAGTTATCTTTTCTCCTATCCTCTCTTCTCTCTTTCTCTTTCCCATTCTCCTTCCTTCCCTGCCTCTATCAGTGAAGTCTCTCGAAGTTCTTGCTGTCCCTGAACTTGAACTTGCAGCACAGCTAAGGATGACCTTGAACTTCTGATCTTCCTATTTCCACCTCCCAAGTGTTAGAATCACAGGCATGTGTCTCCATGGCTATTGACTTAACCTCCCTGAAACATTTTTCCTTCTTCGAAAAATGGAGATAATTCCTAACTTAGGAATTGCATATTCGCTAGTGTAAAAGGCATTAGTTACATCTGTTTTTTTTTTTTTTTTTAAAACCTAATCTCATTAGAGAATAGTAGCTGTCATTGCTACTGCAGGCTACAGAAAGGGATTAGAAAGGCTATAAGGGATCAGAAATGTTTGTTGAGTGAAAACGCAGTTGCTTGCCCACAGCACAGCACAGCACAGCACAGCACAGCACAGCACAGCACAGCACAGCACAGCACAGCACAGCACAGCACAGCACAGCCTTCTTTGTCTCCTTTATAGTTGCTCGCTGGTCTAACCACTATGATCTCAGTTACCGCAGTTGTCACTCCCACCATTCATTAATCTGTCTGTCAAGTGATGATGAGCCTCAAACTCTAAGCGTACCTTCCAGTGAGGACCTGGACTGTGAACTGGGAAGCGTGACAACTGCCCTTCGATCCGCCCCCACTGCCCCAAACACACACCCATCACCTGCCTGTTTAAATGGTGCGTCCCCGCCGCTGTCACTTAATAAAACTTGCGCAGAGCGCGCGCTGTGGATTCGCTGGACGCGGCGGGAGGTTCCAGTTCTCCCCCGCCCTAGAGTCGCTGGTGCCTAGGCAGTCGCAGTTGGGCCACCTGAGGCCACACCTGGTGAGCGCTCAGCTCTGCCGCTGCGCGACTTCTCTGGGTCCCAGGGTGTCAGGGGCGCAGCTGGCTATAGGGGTCCCCCCATCCGGTGATTGGCAACAGGTATTTAGGCTCCTACTTTCTGGAGGATCCATACCTGCAGGACGTACCCGATCTCCGCGGGACGCCACGCCTGCCTTCACAGGGAGAAAAAAGCGAGCACTGGCCCGAGGCTAAAATCACCTGTGCTGCTCCTGCCACCGTCGTGCACTCTGGGAGCAGGTCACAGCGGGGGATCATGGACGAGTCGCGGGACATCGGCAGTTTTGTGGTGTGGGACTACGTGGTGTTCGCAGGCATGCTGCTCATCTCGGCGGCTATAGGCATCTATTACGCCTTCGCGGGGGGAGGCCAGCAGACCTCCAAGGACTTTCTTATGGGCGGTCGCAGCATGTCCGCCGTGCCTGTGGCTCTGTCCCTCACCGCCAGCTTCATGTCCGCTGTCACTGTCCTGGGCACTCCTGCCGAGATCTACCGTTTTGGGGCGATATTCAGCATCTTTGGCATCACCTACTTTTTTGTAGTGGTTATCAGCGCGGAGGTCTTCCTTCCAGTGTTCTATAGGCTGGGGATCACCAGTACCTACGAGGTGAGAGGTGGGGGTCGGGGAGAGGGGAGGCTTGCTTGCATTTTTTAGGCTCCAGAAGAGAATTTCTGGGTGCAAGCTGTTTCTGTCATATGGAAATCTCTCCTTGTAGGTGCATCTCGGATTACCCGCACCCTGTGCGCCCCATAGAGACATGCGGCTTCTAAGGGGAATATAGATCCTTGGGATTGATTGGTTTGTTTGTTTTTGAGCTCAGATCCAAAGGAAACCAAGTAAAATGGACAAGTGTTCGCTAGGGTCTTTCCAGACTTTATAAAGCTTTAAAATGTGTGTGTGTGTCTCCCCATACCAAGAATTTGTCCACCTTAGTGGTTAGGATGTAGCTCTTGTTCCAGAAGGGAATTTCTGGGTGCAAGTTGTTTCTGCCATATGGAAATCTCTCCTTCTTGCCTTGAAACCAAATTCCACCACTTGTGAATGACCTTGGGCATTTACTTAACCCTTTGTACTGATATCTTCATCTGGCAACTTCATTGTGGAGAGAATTAAATGCGCTCATGCAGGCGTTCCTTTTAGAATAGAGCCTAGCACAGAGTATATGCTGGGGAGGAGCTGACTATAACTACTGTGGCCAAAGTTATCCTAAGATGACAAGAAAAGTGAAGCAGCAAGGTTCTTAAACAGCACTGCTTGCTGCCTCCCCATGGCAAGGTCACACAGGAGACCCACACTTCATCTGTGGCTGTGTTCCTCTGGATGTCCATTTTAAAAGTTGTTCTCAGGACAAGGCTTTTTGAGGATGAAAAGTGTTTGGTTTGGTTCCACTTAAAGAGATGTCAAAGGTGTGTGCACCCGTGTTCCTGTTTTTTTTAAATTATTATTTTTTTTTAAATTTTTTATTGTTTTTTGTTTTAAAGCTCAGCCTCTCCAGGTATACCCTTCACTCAGTCCTTGACCTGCAAGCTTCACACACAAGTTCCCATAGCACCTAGGCTACCAACCAGGGAGCCTGGCACCTCGGCCTCTTGGTCCTTCAGGTCCATTTCCCTGAAGCTCAGGAATGCTGGAAGGTGGTTTCACAGTGAGGCTGGTTCAGTCTGTGCTGGGCACCTGACTCATTGGCATGGCAAGTGTTGGTGGCAAAGTCTGTCTGTGTGCTGCAAATGCCATCCAAGTCTAGGCATGTCCAAGGCTGAAATGTCTTCTAACTGTGGTCCCTGTGTTTATGGAAGCTTAGTCTTCACCCTAGGTGTGAGAAGAAGATTTCTCTTTGTGAAAGGGAGGTGACAAACTGGCTGTCCCAGGCCAGGTCTTATGTTGTTTTTTCAAAACATTCATAATAAGCCCTGGTTATTTTGTTTAAGGAATTATTAATTTAAGAACTTACCAGTGAGGAACAGCAGATGAAATCTCAAAAAACCTTTGAAAACTCAGAAGGCTGGTGATGCTATACTCACATTTCCTTTGACCAATAAGCCTCCAGCAATAGTCACTGATCTTGCTCGGCTAATGCCTATACTGAGGCTTTTCGTGTGTACGTATTCGTATTCTCATGGTGGAGAAGTCTTTACCTACCTTCGTGTCTTTATAAAAAGGTGCATGGAAGAGGGTTAGCACTGAAGAGGCCCTTGATCAGTGGGTTATGTGGCAGAACATATTTCTTGATGGGTGTGAGGACTATCCCAGCATCTTAAGATGTGATCTCCTGGCTCTTGTCTTTCACATGTGTTCTCAGGTGGGCTATGGAGGTAGTGAAGTCTGTGAGCTCTGACCTGTAGCTAACCAACTCCACAACTTAGAAAATAGCTTGAATAACCTGGTAAGAGGACTCCAGCCCTGCTAGGAGAACACTGCTCCCAGAACCACTGACCCATGCCTCTTGGGGCTGTAACATTAACTCAACCTGAAAGGGACTTCTGGGTTTCTAGTGACAGAAGTTTGCAAGGATTCTGGCTAAAAATAGCCAAAAAAAGCTAATGTTTATTGAATGTTTATAATTCATGCCAGGCACCAGGCTGCATTTTTAATACATATTCTCTAACTCAATACAGCATGATTCGTGTAAGGGGATGCTTGCAGCTCTGTTTTCCAGATGAAAAGGTTTAGAGTAAGTTAAGCCAGAGTGGGGAAGGAATAAGAATCCATGCCAAGCAACTTACTGATGGCTTCCAAAGGCTCTAGTGAGTTGGCTATAACCCTAAGCATTTCAGAGAGAACCGAGGACGTCATACAGGACCTTTGAACTTATAATCACGCTGTACACGTCCAGCTAAGGGTATCAGGCAGTCAGGGAGAAGGAAGCTTGCTGTGTCTCTGTTAAGTTAATTAGTCATGGCAGAGGATGTTTTGGGGGAAAGCTCTGTGGTCCTGTGTTGAGGACACCTTTACAGACATGCTGCCCAACACCGAGTCATTAACGGTCACCTACACGTTCTTGCCCAAATATGAATTATTTCTACATTTCTATGTCTCTAGCCCAGTTTGGTTGACTACAACATTTTTACTCGATCACTGCTGCCAACATATAGATGATGGACATTTAACAATGTAGACTCACAGATTGGCAGGAAGCCTATTCAGGAATCCAGTGCAATTAATAATTTCTTTGGGATCTCCCAGGCTCTCCTTTAGTTACTTTATTATGTGTATCAACTGGAACCTTCACATCTCTAAGTTAATCTGGATTCCAAGGACTATGAAAGACCTCTGTTTGGTGTAGGTATCTATTCGTCAGTAGATTTGCTTATAAACTCTGGATCTGTTCTCTAAGCCTACTGCAATGGGACCTGGGCTTCTGCTTAGGTTCTTACATATTTCCTCTGTAGTCTAGTGAAAGACCCATCCATGGCTTCCTGTTTCTGTCTTCAGTTGACTTTGCTTGAGTTGATTTTGGGGACAATGATATAGGTAAAAAGTGTCAAGTTATATGGTTCAATTTGTTGCATTTTCTTTTTTTCTGCCATGGTCTCTTAAGCTTTGTGTAGTCTCTAGCCATTGGGTAGATGGATCTAGAAAAGGCAAAAACAAAAAACAAAAACAAAAAACTATCGGGGCGCACCATTAATCCAAGCACTTGTGAGGCAGAAGCAGGTGAATCTCTGAGTTTCAGGTTACCCTGGGCTAAATAGTGAGTTCCAGGATAGGTAGAGCTGCAGAAGACTTCTGTATCTGTTTATGTCCACTCACATGTAGTGCAGCTTTACTTAAGAGAATTCTTCAGAACTAACACCACTGTTTCCAGTTTGCAGGAATGTCTCCACTTTCCAAAGTAGCCTTATGTGATTTTGATATACATGTTTAAAGTCCTTGGCTTTCGATTCCACTACTCATAGCATCTAAGCTCTGAAAGATTTACATCTTCTTATCTATATCATTGGATACCTTCCCTTGCAACACCAAAGTGAAAGAATTGCTCCTGGGATCCTCATTTTAAACACAAGGAAGCTGAGATAGAGAGAGTGGTAGCCTCAAACTCATGTGTCAGGCTAGGCATTGCTCAGGGGCTGCAATTCTGCTGCAGAATTGTGTTGGGAATTTGTCACCTGCCAGTGACAAATGAAGGCAATATTTGTCTATGGTGTTATTCACTCATTGAATCTTTTTTTTTTTTTTTTTTTTTTTTTTT
>NC_034598.1:85990569-85994006 GCF_900095145.1 Mus pahari | reverse complement strand
GTAGACCAGGCTGGCCTCAAACTCAGAAATCCGCCTGCCTCTGCCTCCCGAGTGCTGGGATTAAAGGCGTGTGCCACCACGCCCGGCTCTCACTCATTGAGTCTTAAACTCATAGTTAGATTATTTTCTTTTTATTTATGTGGTTATAGGCACAGCTTCTGTGCATCGAAGTTTGTAAGTTTGTATATCACATCCCTGAAAACAGACTACAGTACCAGCATCCTCATCTCTAACATAGTGCCTGCTTCACAGAGCGACCAAGTTTGCCAGATATGTTAGTTGTGACTATGCAGCAAAAATACCCATATGTCTTTCCATTTGATGATTAACTAATGTCAATTTTTCCTCCTTCTGCTTCTCCTGTTGATTCTGTCTCTTCCTTTATACAGCAAGACTCCTAGCCATTGACTTCTTTCTACACGCACTAATAATACTCAAGTTAGATAATATCTTGTCCTTCAGCTCAGAAATTCTGACTCTAACTGTAATATATTATTATCTCTTATACAACACAGGAGGTAAACAGACCATATTATAAGCTACAGTAGATTCCAAGGAGTGTTGTAAAGATTGGCAGGGTCTTGACTCTAAACAGAAGATAACCTGACACTCAAGAGTCTGAGGCAGAAGGGTGGGAAGTGGAGGACAGCCTGGGCTACAGAGTGAAGCCCCATTTCAAAAAGGAAAGCAAAACCCAAATCAACAAACTGACCTGGGTTGCCAGAAATGGTGGCATATACATGTAATTCACCTGGAAAGAAAGTGCAGAAGGATCAGAAGAGCAAAGAGCCTGGTCTTTATAGGCAGCCCTTGTCCCAGGGACAGAACAAAACAAGACAGAGCAACACCGAAAACTTGATTTCAATGATATAAGTTAAACCTATATACACACTCACACATACATACACACACTCAGACATACACACGCTTAAACACACACACATACTTACACATATACACATACTCTCACAATACAGACACATACACAAACATGCACACACATATTTATACATATATACACACATACACTTACACACATATACATGCTCTTACAATACAGACACATACACAAACATGCACACATATATTTATACATATATACACACTTACAGATGCACAAATACACACATTTATACACATATTCACACACATGCGCGCATACACAAACATGTAAACACATGCATATGCGCGCGTGTATACACACACACACACACACACACACACACACACGCAGAACCCACTGGTGCTTCAAGGATTGCAGAGCAAGGAGTTTGAAGGTAGTTCATAGAACAGCGTGAGAGGCAGAGTAAACAGCTCCTGGAAAAGACAAAGCATCAACAACTTCTTCAGTTCTTCCTGTAAGGATCGCTCTGTGCCAATACAGTCCCTCCCCAGTTTAGCAGGTTCCATCCTGAGGAGAAGGTGATTGGCTGTCCTGGGGTCACGTGATGTCTTCGTGCTCAGAAGCGGTGGAGTAGCTGATGCAGATTTCTACTCTGTGAAATAGACTGATTTCTCAACCAAATCAAAAGAAACTTAATGGTTACTAAGAGGAAAGAAGAAGCAATAGACTAATGATTGACAGGGGCAGCACAAAGGAGTTTTCATGCGCTGACTGTGTGAGAGGATTACAGGAATATTTGTGCGTATTAAAAGTCATTGAGTGGTAGGCTAAAAGCATCAATTTTGCCATATGTAAGGAAATAATGCAAATAAGTTACGAACTCCTTTAACTGTCTTAACTTTCATTTCTCTAGCCGATTTAAAATGTGTTTAGAAGCGTCACATCACTCTTCTCTCTTTCTCTCTCTCTTTTGCAACAGTACTTGGAACTTCGATTTAATCGATTCATTCGCCTCTGCGGCACAGTCCTCTTCATCGTTCAAACAGTAAGTGCCTCTCTATTCAGTTACTTTCTCCTTTGCTATCGGAAATGGTTTTACCTTTGGGTGAGACTTGTTTGAGAAATACGTGGGAGATAAAGAGGAGATGACGACAAGACAAAACAAGGAAATGAAAAACAAAAGAATAACAAAAATTCGCTGGTCCTCACAAAGAAGGAAACCTAAAGATCTTTAATCTGTGTTTCAGTAAAAATGTTAAGTTCTTGAAAAACAATGGTTTAAATGAAAAAAAAATGCTTTTTTTAAAAGTCATTGCTCTTTATTGAGTGAAGAAGTGACTTTGACCTGAAGCTGCAGTAGAACAATTTTTTTCAATAACTTTTTTTTTTTTAATTCACTTTACATCCTGATCACAGTCCTGGTCTAAGTGTATTTAAGTACTGCATTGGTCAAACAATAACGTAGAGCTTTACGAAAATACCCTTTCTAACCTTCTTCACCTGGACCAAGCTGACAGCGAATGCATTATTTAAATGAGAAATATTTGAGGGGGCTATGCTGGCTGACTGGAGGGGTTCTCCTACAAGGGAAACACGGTGTAGATTTCTCAGTCTTTCTGCAACTGACTACATAATAGATGCAAACCTGACGGGAAGACTTTAGGGAAGAATTTTGTGGGAAAGCATACTTTAAAAATGAATCAGTACTCTTTAAAAACTTGAGCGAGCTCCAATTGGAGCCGTACACTTAGTGTAAGGGAGCGTTCTGAGCTTTAGGGGAGCTCTCAAAGACAGATATGAACAGGAATGGAAAGCAAAGGTTTGCCAGGTAAGGGGATGAGTCACTGCTCTCTGCTGCTTCTTAGCAGGCTGCTGGAGAGTTGCCACCGTCCTTATCAGAGCATTTCTCTCTCTCTCCGGCCACAGCTGAGCATTTTAGGTTTGGATTTGCTAAGGGAGGTCGACAGTTTGCAGGTCTCCAGTCACAAGCCACTTAAGTGTTTGCTCCAGAGAGACGTGAGACAGAGCGCCCTTTTCCATCGTTTAACTTGGCTTTGTTTTATGTCTTTGTACATTTCGGTCAGGTCTTAGCACCTGCAGTTTGAAAAGTGAGGTGGAGACTCTGATAACCTAAGGCTGGTTGCTACTACATAGCACCTGTTCCTGCTAAAGATGCCTCCATGAGCAAGAATGGGGACAGTGGTTATGAAGACAGTGTGTCACATTTCAAATCTTCCACAGGAACAGAATAATGGCCATGGAAAGTAGCTCATTTCTTTTCAAAGGAGGAGAACATTAGCACTTTCTATTCGAAGGACTTGCTTCCGTGGAGGATAATTAAGCATTCAATTAGCATATAATTTTACAGTGTTTATAACATTTTGTAATGTTACCTGGAACTACCTGCTATAGAATGTATTTGAAGGGTGAAATGCAATGAAAACGATATTTGGAGAAACAGATACTGCATCTTAACAATTGTACTCAAGGCCAATACATATTTATTGAACACATAAGTGGAGAGTGATTATGTAAAATGATGGATTATAATCTTTGAAAGGTTTCATAATTTTTAAACAATTTTTTTTTTTTT
>NC_034598.1:85968099-85990479 GCF_900095145.1 Mus pahari | reverse complement strand
GAACTCAGAAATCTGCCTGCCTCTGCCTCCCGAGTGCTGGGATTAAAGGTGTGCGCCACCACGCCCGGCCATAATTTTTAATGCAAATTTACACTTATGTTTTTTTGTGTTTTTTTGTTTGTTTTTTTGAGACGGCGTTTCTTTGTGTAACAGAGCCCTGGCTGTCCTGCACTTGCTTTGTAGACCAGGCTGGCCTCAAAACAAATTTACACTTTTTCCTAATGAGTTTAAAAGTCAGTTTTCAAAAAATGACTACTTTGAAAAAAAAAATCACTTGAATGGTCAGTTTATGGCTTAGCTGTAGACTGCTTATGATGTTTGTATATGGCCCTGAATTCCATTCACAGTGGTGAAAAAAAATGGCACCTAGAGATATTTGAAGGCATATAATTGTGGGACCAACCTGTTACTGTTTTTTTTGTTTTGTTTACGTATTTTAAATCTATGAAAATTGAGTTTACCCTTGAGTTGGTGGATCAATGAACATATTTTGTACTAATCATCCCACTTTTATAAAACGTCTTCATAAAAGATTTTTGTGGTGCTTAAGACACAATGTAGATGGAAAAAAATAACAATTTTATTTAAATTTTTTCAAGCCATAATAACACATTAAATATATTGAAATGGGTCAATTCGTAACTGATTTTACAATTCATGTATGGAGTGCATTAATTTCGTACTTCATGGTGTTTGTTGTTTTTCTTCTTTCCCTGCTAGATTCTGTACACTGGAATTGTGATTTATGCCCCTGCTCTGGCTTTGAATCAAGGTATGTTTAAAGGGACAACCATGTAGCTATAGTGGCTGGTTCATTTATTCTCTCTCCTCGGGGAGATAGACAGATGGAAAAAGATTTCCAGTAATCCTTAGGGGCTTCATGAGGGTAGTGGGGTGGGTGTGGTTAGTCTGTACTGGCTTCTTTGAGGTTTGATTGGATAGTTCCAAAGTGTCTGTGGGCTAATAGGACAGACCTAGACCTTGCTGGGGTAAGGGTAGTTGCTTCAGTATTGTATGTCTGCCAGCCATTCTTTGTTTCTTCATACTCTCTCCCCTACTGTAGCTTAACTAACTGTACCCCCTGCTTTTTGACTATTACCTGGAATCCATCCCTGCATTGATTTGTTTTCCATTGCTTCTGTAAATAGCATGACCGAAAACCACTTGGGGAGAAAACGGTTTCTTTCAGGTTATAGCTTATAGCCCATTATGAAGGGAAGTCAAGGCAGGAACCCAAGGCAGGAACCTGGACGCAGGAAGTGAAACTGAGGCTATGGAAGGGTGCTGCTTACTGGTTTGCTGCTCATGGCGTGTTCAATGGTGGTGGTGGTGGTGATGATGATTATGATGATGATTGCTTCTTTTATGAAAACCCACTTTATTTATTTTGTTATTTTAATTTTACCTTACTGGGGATTAATTTTTATGTAATAAAATGTGCCAACTTCAATACCAAGTTCAAGGAAAAAATGGGAATATACTAACTCCTGTAACCAGTAATCACCAATATATCAACCAAGATATCACACCAATGCTTTCTCTCATGCTTCTGTAGAATTAACCCTCCCCTGGCTCTAGGCAACCGCTGACATGTTATTTTCTCCCCTTCTGTAGATTCTTTCCTCACATAATCTATCCTGATTACTGTTTCCCCTCCATTTATTTCTCCTAGTTCCTCCTTATCTCCCCTCTCATTTAGTTACTCTCTTTTTGTCTCATTAGAAAACAAACAGGCTTATTAAGAGATAATAATAAAATATAACAAAAATAAAAAATAAAAGCACAAGACAAAAACTTATCATATAGAAGTTGGACAAGACAAATCAACAGGAGGAAAAGAGGCCAAAGGAAGGCTCAAGAATCAGAGACCCACTCATTCACACACCCAGGAACCCCAGAAAAACACTAAATGGGAAGCCATACTATATCTTTATCCATTCTTCTTTTGAGAAACTTCTAGATTGTTTCCACTTCCTGGCTGTTAGAAACAGAGCAACAGGAACATGGTTTAACAAGTGTCTCTGTGATGGGCTGACACATCCTTTGGATACATGCCCAAGATTGGTATCACTAGATCTTGAGATAGATCCATTCCTGTTTTCCTGATGGATTTCCACACTGATTTCCATAGTGGCCGTACAAGTTTACTCCCACCAGCAATGGATGACTGTTCCCCTTGCTTCCACACCCTCACCAGCATGAGCTGTCACCTGTTTTATTGATCTTAGCCATTCTGACAGGTGTAAGATGAAACCTCAAAGTAGTTTTGCTTTGCATGTCTGATGACTAAGGATGTTGAACATTTCTTTTGGAATGTTTCCCAGCCATTTGAGATATCTTTATTGAGAATTATTTCTTTAGATCTATATTCCGTTTTTAAATTGGATTATTTTCTTGATATCTGGTTTTTATTTGAGCCCTTTACATATTTGGACATTAGCCCTCTATCAGATGTGAGTTGGTCAGAATATTTTTCTATTCTGTAGGCTGCCACTTTGTCAGGACGATGGTGTCCTTCACCATACAGATGGCGTCTCAGTTTCATCTTGTTGATCTTATTTTTATACAACCCAGGGTCACCCCATGTGGGCTGGGCCCTCCTACGTCGATCGTTAATTATGAAATGCCCTTATAGGCTAATCTGATAGAGACATTTTCTCAACTAAGATTTCCACTTTCCAGGTGATTCTAACCTCCCAGTTGTCAAGTTTACAAAAACATAACCAGCACAGACCCCAAGAGGCTTCTGTTTTCTTCTCAGATTCATGATGAAATCTGGCCTGTCTTCCTGGACTTTTATTAGAGTCCACAGTGAAGTAGACAGTAGCTGTGCGGTTTGACCTATGATCTTGTTCCTAGTGACTACTGGGTTCATAAAGACCCATGAGGGTACCAATCAATAAACTACCACTTTAGATTTGTGTAAAAGCAGGGAAAACTGCTGATCAGAGCAGCTTTGGCTAGCCAGAGCTTCGAAAAGAACTATGGGAAGACTCTTTGCCCTTTGACTTCTTATCAGTTAGAAGTGAACTCCCTTGTAAAGCAAGCAAGTAGTCTTTGTGATTGATGGTTAAAAGGTAGTACGGCTCCAGAAGAAAGTGTAATGTGGGGCATCTACTAACTCCATGCTCCATCCTCTTGACTTCATGACAGCAGCGATAGTAACTGTTACCAGAATCTGTGAGAGTATAGTTTCAGGAAACGTACTGCAATGTGCTCTTGCCATCTGCATGTGAGGCAAGGCCCATGTCAACATCACCACCAGCCGAAATGGCTTACTTCATAGTTAAGAAATGAGTTATAAGCCCGAGACATCATCTATTGCCTTTAACTGTAATGAAAGACGCCAGGGTTTTGAAATAGTTCTCGGAATAATCTAAGCATGGATTTTAACCTCTGACTTTAACCTCAGGGATTTTATCTTCTTTCTCTGGGAAAGTCCAGAGCCATCTTCTAGGCAATCAGAGCCATAAAGATTGTGTATGAATGATAAGAATACGGTTTGTTTGCTATACCCAGGAGAATAGGCACAGTATCTTCTGGACAATAGATGCTCTTGTAAAACTTCAGAATTGGGACTTATGTCTATAGAATTATATTTATAGATTTTTGTTTTCTTTTGCTATAGAAACACTTCAAACAAAGATGAACATAGGGAGAATAGTGCGTTGAACCTTAATGTTGAACTACTATACTTTAATAATTCTCCACTTATAGTCAAATCTAGCCTATCCCAAGTCCCCAGTAACTTATTTTGTTGTAAATATGAAATGTGTCATTTTGTAAGTTCTTTAAAAAAATCATAATAATATCCCATCACCATATCTACAATATTAGCATTAATTCTCTAATTTCCTATCAAATTCATGCTAGATTTTCCTGATGTATTTTTTAGTTTCTTAGATTCACAACCCAAGCAAGTCTGTTTACATACAGATATTTTTTATTTATACTTTATTTAAGTTCATTTTTGTTGTGTTTAAAAGTGGAAAGCTAGTTTTTTGAGGTATAGTTTGTACAGAACAAAATGCACATCACTTAGGTGTACAGTCTGATGAATCCTAAGAATTGTATATCCTCATGTAACGATAATCAAACTCAAAATCTAGACTATTTCCAGAATCCCACTTCCAGGAAGTTTCTTGTGCCACATTCTGATAAATTCTCCTACCTTTGTAAGTGATAGATTTTTCAGTCTTATCACCATAAGTTCATTTTTACTGTTCTTAGACTGTCTGTAAGTAGAAGCCTAGACAGCTGTTGTGTATCCGGTTTCTTTGGTTAGCCAGTTACTTCTGAGATTCATTTACATTGCCATACAAATAAGTAGTTCATTCTTTTTCTTTTTCTTTTCCTTCTTTGTGTATCTCTCATGTGTGTGCGTATGTGTACCCATGCGTGTGCATGTGTGGAGGCCTAAGACTGTCTTCAGGAATCATGGCTCTCCTTCTTAAGGTACAGTCTTGCAGTAGAAATCAGAAATTAACTAGCAAGCTTGCTCTGTGGATTCTCAATTTTTAACACTGGATTGATTGTAAGCAAGCAGCCATGCACAAACTAGCATTGATTGGATGTGGGGGTTCCAAGACCCCATCATCGTGTTTGCACGGCAAAGATATTAATGATGTAGCTGTGTCAGTATAGTTCATTACATTTCATCGCTAGTGATATCTCACTGCATACATTCATTGAAATGGGCGTATCTACTCCCTTGTTCATGGGCATCAGGGTGCTTCTAGTTTTAGGCTGCTATGAATTAAAGACACTGCTAATATCCTTATGTAAATTTTTATGTGTTTTGCTTTCTTACCTGTTTTCATCACATATGAAGTATACATTTCAACATCCATGTATTCTGAACAAGGACAGGACTTGAGTGTGCATGAAATTGAAGAGAAATTGTCAAATAACCTTTCTGAACAGTTGTCCCATTTCATATGTCCATTCCACAGCATCTGAGAATTCCAGTCATCCTATACCCTCACCAACACTTAGCATTCTTGTCTTTTGTTTTTAGCAAACGTAGCATGTAATATATATATATATATATATATATATATATATATATCTCCTATGGCTTTCATTTGTTTTTCTGGTGATTACTGATGTTGAGTTTGAGTTTCTTGACTCATGAAATGATCAAAATAAACTTACTATTTAGCTCAATTTAGTGCTTGGAATTACTTGGGATTTCCCTTTTGTAGTTCATGTTATTTGGAGACAGGGTCTCAGGGGGGCCAAAAATCTGCTACTAATCTTGAATTCTTAACTTTGTTTCATATATATCTATACATCTGTATCTTATTCATCGTGTATATTGGTACCATGTGGAGGTCAGAGGATAGTTTATGTGCATTTTTTTTTTTAACTTCTCCTGTGTAGGTTCAGGGATTAAACTCAGGTCTTCAGGTTTGGTGGCAAGTCTCCTTATGCATTGAGCTTTAGTCTTGAATTCTTTGTTGTTTTTGTTTTTGTTTTCGTGACAGGGTTTCTCTGTGCAGCCTCAGCTGTCTTGGAACTTGCTCTTTAGATCAGACTGACCTCGAATTCACAGAGATCTGCCTGCCTCTGCTTCCGGAGTACTGGGATTAAAGCCTTGAGCCATCACTACCAGCTAGTCTTGAACTCTTAATCTACTTGTTTTACTAACTAAGTACTGGGATTATACAGCCATGCATCCTCAAGCCTGGTTAAGATTTTCATGTTTTATAAATGAAGACAGTTTTTTTTTTGTTTGTTTTGTTTTGTTTTCCTAAAAAGCCTGAGTCCTTTGAGTATATGCTGAGGAGTGGTATAGCTGGGTGTCTTAGTCAGGGTTTCTATTCTTGGACAAAACATCATGACCAAGAAGCAAGTTGGGGAGGAAAGGGTTTATTCAGCTTACATTTCCACATTGCTGTTCATCACCAAGGAAGTCAGGACTGGAACTCAAGTAGGTCAGGAAGCAGGAGCTGATGCAGAGGCCATGGAGGGATGTTCTTTACTGGCTTGCTTCCCCTGGCTTGCTCAGCCTGCTCTCTTATAGAACCAAGACTACCAGCCCAGAGATGGCACGTCACAAGGAGGCCTCCCCCCTTGATCACTAATTGAGAAAATGCCTTACAGCTGGATCTCATGGAGGCATGTCCCCAACTGAAGCTCCTTTCTCTGTGATAACTCCAGCTGTGTCAAGTTGACACAAAATTAACCAGTACACTGGGACATATGAAAGTTTTATTTTTAGTTTTTTTTAGACAATGGAAAGTTCTGGAAGAGTGGTTTCTATAGTGGCTGCTACACTTTATGTCCCCATCAATGGTATCCACAGGTTCCCTGTTCTCCACATACTCGTCATACTGTTGTCATCTGTTTTCTTGAGTCAGGTGACATGAAAGTGAAGAGCCCAGATTCGTGCTTTATGTCATGTTTCCTGACTGGTGACTGTCCCCTGAGCAGCTGAGTTTTAAATAGTAGTTTTCTTCTGGAGACGGTGCCCCTTCCCCCCCCCCCCCCGTGTAGCCCCCCTGAAGCGTTCCTCATAAAAGCTGCTTCCTCAACAGCCTCTAGAACTGTTCTTTGAGGCTTTCCAGGGCTGTGGGCTTAGCCTGGGTAAGACCCAGGGTCTCTTCTCACCAGGGCCGGATGGCTTGTTTTATTAGATGTAGCCTTTGTCTCTCCTTTCCCTGCGGGGAACCTCCTGGCTGGAGGTAAGCAGTTTCTTCTGATGATGCTTGGTCCTGCTTCTCTTCTCAGAGTTTTGTTCTGCTCACTGCCTTTGTCAGTTTCCAGCAGATTTCCCTCCTTCTCTCTTTGGAATACGGTAGGTTCTTTTACTGAGTGGCCTCTATTGAGGTTTTAAAGCAGGTTTTATCGGTCACTAAGGATGTTTAAAAAGTTACACATCAACTAGTTGTTCATTCCTGCCATCTTGTTTTTACTAGATGTAGTTTGTAATTCTTGGAAGGGTCTCTTTAAGTTTCTAACTTCCATCATTTCTCACATTAGTTTTCTGTTTATTTATTAAAGAAACTGCATTATTTGTCCCGTCAAAAGATTCTCAGGGTCTTCTATTTACTGAGTGTATCTATATTGGACCACTAACTATTTCCCATGTCCTCAATGTTTCCTATAAATAGTACTTAGAGAGTCCATAATTTTCCAAATGCAGGACAAATTTTGGAACTGTTCTTTAAAGGCAATAGTAAAAGTTTGGGGCTTATTGGTTATTAGACCTATTGCACATTGTATTCTTATTTTATAATCCTCTCTTCATTGATTAGATAGAACATACCTAAAGATACACTTTCTTTGATTGACTATTTGGTTACTCTGAACAATAACTTCTGCAGGAACTGCAGCACAGGTGTCCGTTATACCTCTTTACTTATCAGTTTTGAAAGAATAAATTGCATGTATAAGGGTGTTGCTCAGCTTTTACTTTTTAACTTCATGAAGTCCTTAACTTTACCCTTTCCATCTGTGTATCGGTTCCAAAGTCGGATCTATAAATAGTACGTTTGAAGAAGTCTAACATAGCTCCATCTTTTTTGTTCTGTTTATCCTTTATATAAGTAACTATCTTTTTCTGTTGGGTTTTATTTATCCTTCTATTAAAATATATATCCTTCCACTTCTTAGAAAGCTGGTAGCAGATGATAGACTTTTTGTACGTCAAGTCTAACCTTAAAACACACATTCCAAGGTCTGGCGAAACGGCATATTTATATGAACCAATGGGAAGGGGTGGGAAATCCCCTTTGATCCTAGTCAGTCTGATCAACTACATTACAGAATCCAGCAATCTCTTAGCTTAATTACAATATAAATCCTTTACTATGAATCCCATTTAGACAGTGTTGGATCTATATGTGACATCTGTGACTATAAACAAGCATCATGTCTGCTGAGCTTATCAAATGTGTTTTTTTTTTTTTTTTTTTTTTTTTTTTTTTTTTTTTTTACTCCACTTGTCTTAGGGGCATTGATGAGATGTGATTCTAGTCTTAAGCAAGTGGAGAGAAGGAGCTAGGTGCCTCCCTGATAATTCTTGAGCAGTGCTTTTGTTATGCACACATTTCACAGTTGGATACATGTTCTCTTTTCTTCTACAGTTACAGGATTTGATCTGTGGGGCGCAGTGGTGGCCACAGGGGTGGTCTGCACATTCTACTGCACACTGGTATGTGGAGAGCGCCCTTTCCCTTCTACTCTACTTGCTTTGCAAGACTGGAATTTCAAGTAGTCACATGCCTCAGCGTGACCGCTCATTCTTACTCTTTCTCTCTGGGCTTCTCACAGTATAACACATTCTGTAAGGAACATTTGGTCCTTAGATATGGATTGCAAATGAAATTTTCCTTTCATCTGAACCACTGCACAGCTCCTCTGTTTGTAGATCTTGATTCATTATTATAGTTTTCAAAGTCGTGTAGATGCGCTTGTATAATATCTCAGCACTGAAACGTGTGATAATGGTTTACTAACTATAGACACAGTTGACAAACTACGTAACAGACATCAAGACACGATGCTGCTTTGATGTGGACTCAGGTTCTTTGGAGCAACGCAAATTCATGCAGTCGTTGATAGTCTGTGTATTAATCTTTTATTTGCTTGATCTTCTAGGAAACGATATCCTCTCAGAGCCTGTTTAAACCCAGGTCATAGAGCCTGAAGAGAAATACTTCTGGCAGTGACTAGTATGCAACAATTTTAGTATCTTAACAAATGATATAGTTATTTGGGTATAAGCTGAGTATCAGTCCACACAATGAGGTCTGTAATTTAACACTGAATTGTCTTCCCAGAAGTCTTCAGCCCACCTCCCTCCAGTCCAAAGTATTTATCTGGCCACACTCAATAGACCACATAGAGTTTTATTCTCTTCTGCGTTTTCACTGACTGTTGTCTGGCCTGGGAGGAGCTTCCATCTTTGCCTCTGCCTAAAGGAATGGGTTAAATATCTTCTTCTCTTTAAATGTTCTTTGAACATGACTATCTCCTTCGAGGGAACTTCTTGACCAAACTCCATGTTTCATTATCTTCGTCTATTGTGTTGTGCATTCACATTGGGACAGATATATCATCATGTCTCATAGAAGTATTAATCCTAACATGCTTTCTCCTCAAAGGGTGGTCTTAAAGCAGTTGTCTGGACAGATGTTTTTCAAGTTGGGATCATGGTGGCTGGATTTGCATCTGTAATTATACAGGCTTCAATAACTCAAGGTGGCATCAATAATATTTTAAGTGATGCTTCTAATGGTGGAAGATTAAACTTCTGGAAGTAAGTTGCTGTTTATCTTCTGGCTGAGTGCATTCTTGTTTTCTTTGTAGAAATGGTTTTATTGAAATAGTAAATTTGTATTGGAAAATCAGTAAGTCACTAATGATGTGGTCTGTAAAATTAAAGTAGGCAAGTCAATTCGGGAGGAGTTTATACCAGGTTTTGGAGGGATTAAAGCATCCTGATGCCACTGGATCATATGGTATTATGATGACTCTCCCTCTTTCTTGGAACAGGTTGAAAGTAGGGTAGGAAAAAATGGTAAGCAGGGGAAGTCCCTTAAGAGACAAATACTGAGAGACAGTAATTTCATTTGGATAATTCTTTATTTTTAACCAACATTTAAAAATTCTCCTGATATCACTCTGGCAATATGCTACACATTAAAATACCATATCATTAATTATTATTTCATGTATATGTTATTCCTTAAAAACTGACCAGAAAAGTTATGGCTGATGCTTCAAAGGGTAGCCTGCCACAGAATAAACATGTTTAAACAATGGAAAAACCTAGCTTGTTCATAAAAAGCCTATCATACAATTTAAGAGAATTCTGAAAACACCTTTCCTTTGGTTCAATAGAGTCAGTCAAGTTCTTACAGCATGCTCAAGGTGGAAAGGGTTTCATTTGTAGCTAAACCACATTTTCTTTTAAGTACCTCTACGTTGAGGTTGGAAACCTGCAGTCCATATCTGGAAGAAGGAAAACACCATTTGGCTGATTGTTGTTTCTCAGATGGCTGTGTGTGTGTGTGTGTGTGTGTGTGTGTGTGTGTATTTTAAAAATAATCCTCTTCCTTTGACAAAGTTTTGTTTTTTTCCAGAAAACAATTGCATCGCCCTATTCATTTGGAGGAATACATGTCAGGGGTTTACCTTCAACTGTTTTCAATATTTGTTTCTCCTTTTACTTCGAGATTCAGATCTGAATCTCGAGAGCCTCCAGTTGGTCTGTCTTTGGCTATGGTTCCATCCATGGCTAGAGCAGAACAAGATACTTTTAATGGATATTTACTCAGACTAGTTAATTATGAAAGTATAGTTCCTGTCACACCCCAACAAAGTCACATTGATTTTTATCTGGAGAGTGTAAATGGATCAGGGGAGCTGGGAATGAACAATGGCTGTGTAGAAAATATTAAGTATGCTCAGCCTCTTCCAAGATGCATTTTTCTGCAGGGTAACTGTCACTGTATGCAGAGGATACACATACATAGATTCATACATTAATAAGAGACCCTTTAAAATAAAAACAGATACTTTAATAACCATATCTTTGAAGACAGTTAACCACTAAGTGATAATATAAAGGTTCATTGTGCTGTAGACCTTTTTTCAAGAATGTTCCTTATTATCCTGAAATGTGTTGAGAATATACTTGGCAAAATGTCTTTTCTGGTTGAGAAAAATAAAGAAAAGAATTACATCTCTGAATTGTGTTTTGCTATCCTGTCTTCGTCCCTTCAGATAACTCGTTGAATCCTTTTGGCTCTTGATTTCTCTTGGTCAATGCAGTTGATAACTCTCTACAGAAGAAAGAGTAGGGGCACCAAGGTTCTTGGAATTGGATGTAAGATGCCAGGCCATTGAATAGAGGCTATCAGTTTTACAGTTTTCAAGGTCGTATTTAAATGAAGGTGAAAAGACTCCTCCCTCCCAAAAACAACACATTGAAAGTAGTTGAGAGATACTGCAAATGGAAGTGGAACTTTTTCTGATAGTATTTTGAGCTTGTATGCCCACCAAGAAGTGGTTTTAAATGGTTAGCATTTAACTTATACACACACACACACACACACAAAATTCCAAGAAAGCATAGTTAGAATGACTTGATAATTTTAACAAGTGTATATCTTTAGAGTGCATTGACCTCTTAAGCTTAATTTTGCTTAGACATATGCTAGATTAGGAATTATGTTCACACAACTTGCTAAGTTGTATTTACTTTGGTATGATATCTATTTACATAGTACACTTTGAATCATCCCCCCCCACACACACACAAACTCCCCAACATAGCATGGCCAAGTTTGCCTAACAATAACTTCCTAAGACTATGAGAGAACAATTTATCTAAATGTTCCAAGTGATAAGAACAATTATTTTTCTTTTAATTTCATCTAGAATCTCCTAATATCTGGAAATATCATTGTTTACTTAATTGAATGAATTTAAATTAGAAACATTTGTATTTTGACATTATAAGTTTGGACATTTTTATGTATGTCTGTGTGTATTGCTTAAGTGTACTAGAACTTTCTTCAGTCTCTTGTGAACAATTTGTATTTGCTTCCCCTTTCTTTTCATGCAGTTTTAATCCTAACCCTTTGCAAAGACACACGTTCTGGACAATTGTCATTGGAGGGACTTTTACCTGGACCACCATCTACGGTGTCAACCAGTCCCAAGTACAGAGATATATTTCCTGTAAAAGCAGACTCCATGCAAAACTGTAAGCCAAACTGTGGTGTATGAATCATTAATAACTACCATTGTTCTTATGGGAATGTTTCTGTAAGTCAACTTTAGTTCAACTTGAGGTCTTTGTATCGTGAAACTCCCAAGTATAAATGATCAACAGTGACTGGTGGGTGGTTCAGTGGCAGAGCCCAACGTGGCAGTAGATGTTTTCAATCAAATATTTGAAAAAATTTCCATCAATTATTAAGGAAGTCACCCTCATCAAGTAAATAAGTGTCTCGAGAGCTGTCTGAAGTTAGAAAATTATAAATGAGCTCAATGGAAGAATGATTGACTAAATTGCTTTGAGCCCCACAAAACAACTATGCATCTGGCTTTTATGATGAGGAAACAATATTACACTAGAAAAGTATATGCAGTCTCAGAACAGTGAAACGACACTGTAGGGAAATGTAAGCTCCTCCAAACAATGTAACAGTATTTATTGGAGAGTAGATGTGGTAGCATGCATTGTTCTGTCAGCCTCAATCATGGCTTATAATGCCCTCCAACTTGCTTCTTAGATGCCACTGTACAGGTGGCTTAGTCTCACTGAGCTTCAGATCAAAACTTAAAAAAGGAGGACAGGACACACTATTGCCTCATGGGAAGTTCGGTAGACTCCTGGGTGGGGCAAACACATGTAATCATGCGTTTCCCTTTCTGCTTTAACTAATGTCATCTGAGCATAGAGAGTGGGTGAGGGAGAACATGGTATGAGGAGAAACCTTGATCCGGGGAATACAGGTTTCTCATCCTTAACAATGGGTGGTCTTACAAACTAAGTTGGAATTCTTTAGCGAATTCATATATATATATATGCTGATTATGTTTAGCAACTTATAATAAAACCACTTCTTAAAATAAAATGAATAAGTTACTGCTCTAGTACCTATTAAAATCCTTATTTTATGGTTAGAGGACTCAGTGCATTATAATAGATAATATTACAAAGCCACGGATGACTGTGGATTTCAAGTAGGAAGGCATATTCTCTGAGAAACAGCATCTACCACAAGAGTTTATAGATGCATCATTGATTGATATCAAAGAAGACAATTAGGTAGAATAAAAATCATTTTTGATAATCAAACTATTATGTGCATTTATTTATTAACGTCTAGTCATGTCATGGTCTCTTGTCCTTGTAACAGTTTCCTTGGTTTTTAGGATAGAACTTACAGCTGTTATTTGCTGGCATCCTCTCCTTTAGGTCTCTCTATGTCAACCTTGTGGGCCTCTGGGTGATCCTCATCTGCTCCATATTCTGTGGGCTTGCCCTGTACTCCAGATACCATGACTGTGATCCCTGGACATCTAAAAAAGTGTCAGCAGTTGATCAGGTTCGGAATTGCATCTTTCTCACATGTGCACTGATGATGGTATTACAAAGCCTGTATGGTGTTAGGAAGGGACATTTTCGTTGTCGTAGAGACCCAGCAAGTGGGCACAATGCAACTAGTCACCTTCCAGGTCTATAAATTGCTTGGCAAAACACTTGTTGAAGATAGAGCAAGTGTGAAGGTTTCTGTACCTAAAAATTTTCAAGCCAGATTTTGGATCGGAAAACTCAGGATTGGAAGTAAGCATAGCTAACTGGGTTAATAGAAGCTATGCATAAAACACGGTGCCGTTGACATTTGTGGATATCGTCAAAACACTTACTTATAAACAATCTTCCAGTTTTCATTTACTTTAAAACTTTATTTTTTTTAAACCTATTTTATTTTATGTTTGTGAGTATGCTTTGCCTGCTTGTATGTCTGTGAACCACATGCTTTCCCAGGGCTCCACACTGTGGGCTCCGAGATTCTGTGTCAAGAGTCTTAACACACTTAATCCCAGTTTTATAGACAATCCTATGAATCTCAGTGATGTGTTTGTTTATTATTGCTCTTTTTTGGGGGGGGTTCGAGACAGGGTTTCTCTGTATAGCTCTGGCTGTCCTGGAACTCACTTTGTAGACCAGGCTGGCCTCAAACTCAGAAATCTGCCTGCCTCTGCCTCCCAAGTGCCAGGATTAAAGGCGTGTGCCACCATGCCCGGCTTGTTATTGTTCTTTTATTTTTGTTTTTCCTAGACAAGATCTCACTATGTAGCCCTGGCTGTCCTGGAACTCCCTATGTAGACCAGACTGATCTCAGACAAACAGATGTCCATCTGTCTCTGCCTCCAAAGTGCTGGGGTTAAAGCGGTATGCCAGTAGATCAGGCTAGGTGAGGGGTTTTGATTAGCACAAGGCCACATTGGTACTAAATAGAATTACTGTGAGAGTTCATCAGGTTCTTACAATAGACCAGATACTTTGGAATATGCTTTAAAGTCTACTTTTTACTTCTCACAATTTGATGCTGAGGCAGTGTGTTATTACTTTACTTTGAAAGATAAGGAAACCAAATTATGGTGAGAAAGCCACTGGAGCCAGGCTTTAGACCCAGGCACTCTGCAGTTAGAGCTCCTGGAGCCTCTATAACACACATCTTCTTGTAACCTTGCAGTACAGCTCAAACTTAGCACATCCTGATCCAGGAGCCTGAGCTTCCGCCAAAGCTTACTTTCTAAAACCTGCTTCTTCTTCTGGGGCCTCTGGATGAAGATGGGTGAAATTTACATTGGTGCACACGTGACCGCCCCAATGTGATTGTGGGATTAGGAGATGAGAGGATTATTTTATATTAATTCTTAGATTTATTCATTGAGAATTCATTGAGTGTATGTTGATTTCATTTTATGTATTTGGAGTTGCATAGACTATCTCCCTTTCTTTTTTGGAGACTATAAAATTGACTATGTATTGATTTTGTTTAATAGCAGCTAACACTTGGGAATGAATTTTGGAATTTTTCAGCTTATGCCTTATTTGGTGCTGGACATTTTGAAAAATTACCCTGGTGTTCCTGGACTTTTTGTGGCCTGTGCTTACAGTGGGACATTAAGGTATTAAAACTGATTCTGTGATGGTGTCATTCCTGTAAGGACCTAATATTTGTTTTACTGTTCTTTTGGCCAATACATGAGGAAACGACCTCTAGGAAGGGACTGCTTACTTTATTTAGATCATGGTTTCAGAGGGTTCAATCCGTGCATATCTGGCTCTAGGAATTTTGACAAAAACATTCTGGTGGTGGGAACAGGCATTGGAAGGTCTTTTTCATGCAAGAGGCCAGAGCAAGATCGAACCCCCAGTAATATACCCCCAGTGACCCACTTGATCCAAGCAGGTTCTATCTCCTATTATTTTCCATTCCTCAATAGCACCAACATAGCATATTCCACCAAGGTATTAATCCATTCATTTTGACCTGGAAATGCCCTCAAGACAAATTCAGAGATGTGTTTTACTAATCCCTTAGGCGTTTCCTTATTCAATCAAGTTGACAATTAAGATTAATCACCACAGCACCCTTCTTTTCTTATTGGCTACTTTAAGAGATAAAGATGAATTCTGGTCATGGTGACAAAATGGCCTAATATAGTCGAACTCTTCCATGTATCCTTCTGTTGGTCAGCTACCTATAGAATCTTACTGATGTCATCAGGAGCTACACTTGACTAGGTTTCTGCTTTCTAACACATCCTTGCATATCTAATATGGTCACAGTGGTGATGATCACTGGATGGTAGCTTTAATATTTGCTGAGTACTGGACTGGTAAGATGGCTCAGTAGGTAAGAGCACCCGACTGCTCTTCCGAAGGTCCGGAGTTCAAATCCCAGCAACCACATCGTGTCTCACAACCACCCATAACAAGATCTGATGCCCTCTTCTGGAGTGTCTGAAGACAGCTACAGTGTACTTACATATAATAAATAAATAAATCTTTAAAAAAAATTTGCTGAGTATTAACCATGAATGTAATGTGTGTGAGGCTAGATCATGGTCACCTACAGACAGACTCAAATCTCCCCATTGCAAGTTGAATACTGTACATCTTCTAAAGAATCTTTTGCCTTGCTCTTTTGAACGTCTTTCTTGTAGTTTCCTCTTATGTTTGATGTAGGGAATTGTTATTACTAGGTGTACAGTATATGCTAACAAGGGTGTAGGATATTAGTATTGCAATATATGGTATATGTTGCTGAGAACTTATAGTAGTTATTTTTATGCACACAGAAACAATATCTTAAAGTTGTTATGTGACAGTTTGAGGAATATATTCAAATTCATTTTATAGATACAGAAGGTCACCTGGGAAATAGAAGCAATGCTAACTCATTCTTTGTCTTTTACTGTCAAGTCTATGTGTACTGCCTGACTTACTCATGAAGGGTAATAGCTCCCAGAAAGAGGGTACTATGATCATTAAAAATGAAAGAACATGGATCTATTTACATTATCTTATTATTTTGTGTGCATGGGCCTTTTGCCTACGTGGTGGTGTGTGTACCACATGCATGTAGCATCCTCCGAGTTCAGGAGAGGGCATCAGATCTCCTGAGACTAGAATTAAAAATGGTTCTGAGCTACTGCAGGTGCTGGGGGAACAAACCCAGGTCCTTTGGAAGAGGGGTTTGTACTCTTAAACACTGAGCCATCTCTCCGGCCCCATCAGTTCTGCTTTTAGAAGTATCAGTGTGCTTTTTTTCTTCCTTCTTGCTAAAAGCATCATTAAAATTAACATCACGAATCACAGTTTTGTCCTTTCTTATAGCACAGTGTCCTCCAGCATCAATGCCTTGGCGGCAGTCACTGTGGAAGATCTCATCAAACCTCACTTCAAGTCTCTCTCAGAGAAGTCTCTATCTTGGATTTCCCAAGGAATGAGTACGTGTCTTTTCTCACGATCCCACTTGGGAGTAGTGTTGGCTTTGGTTTGGAGACAGTAGAAATTGTCCTCTGAGGGATCCTAAGTACCTCCCAATATGAATACCTATCCAGGCACATGTGCTCACAATGCTGTGTGGCTGATCATCTCTGCAAAGGAGACAGGGTCACTAATTCAAACATTTGAGATGACAGGAGTGGTGCACATTTATAACCCTGGCCTTTAGGAGGCTGAGGCAGAAGGGAAAGGAGTTAATGGGGTTAGTCTCAAAAAAGAAAAAAAAAAAAATCTAATCATCAAAGACCTACCCAGGGCAGTGTCTGAGGATCCTGTTTGTTCTTAGTGGTAATTAGAAACAGTGATGGGACCCTCTCATTCTGGGTTGAAGAAGGATCTTTCTATGCAGCCCAGCCTGGCTTTGAACTCATGATCCTCCTGCCTCATCCTCCTGAGTGCTGAGGTGACCGGTGTGTGACATCATATCTGGCCTAATTTTCATTCATTTTGAAGGGTTCTATGCTATTATTATACTGAGGCATATGTAGCTGAGGGCATCATAGACAATAACATGGCAATTGACTTGGCTTTGCATTAATTATGGACACCAAAACCCTCACCATGCATGATGTATTAAATGGAGCAGAATTAAGTTAAATCACCTACAATGCTATTTCGATTTAGATTGGACTCTATAAACATCATCAGGACAAGAGCACTTTTGGGGGAAAGGGTGTTTTTTCTTTCTTTGTTTCTTTGTTTCTTTCTTTGTTTCTTTCTTTCTTCCTTCCTTTCTTTCTTTCTTTCTTTCTTTCTTTCTTTCTTTCTTTCTTTCTTTCTTTCTTTCTTTCTGTTAGGATCAGATAATTCTTAACAAAAAGTGTGACTGCTGAGACAAAGAAGTCAGTGCCAACAGCAGGAGTGCACTGATCCCATGATAAGAAACTTCTTGTGTGGTTTTTTTTTCTTTTTTCCTTTTTTATTTTGAGCACTGGAAATTATACTGGTTGATTGCAGTTAACTTTTTTTCTAAATGGATATTCTTTTAGCTCAAGGGAGTACTACTTAATTTTAAAAGCAACACACATACTTAAGAAACTCTGGAAGGCAGTGAACTTGAAAAGAAGAAACTCTACCACTTACCGACGGGGTGGGGGTGGGGCATGTTGAGTAAAGCATCTTGGAGAAAAGAGCGAGCCTTGCGGGGGTGGTGGGGTGGTGGTGGGGAATATGATATGGATCGAGGCGACCTTTCTTTGCTAGTTTAACAGGAAAGGCTTGGGGATGCTGACAGAATTATGAGAGGACTAGAGAACCAAGCCTCCAAATGGTGTGGATTACCACAATTACCACATCCCAGAACAAACAAACGGAGAAAGTCAGAAGGCTCCAATTCTGGGCTTTGTTATCCCCTCCCCATACCTCCCTTTATAGACAAATGTCCATGGAGGATTAAATGTAGAACACAATGCTGCTAAGCCTTAAAACCCCTGTAGTTAATTCCAGGGATTCTTTTCTTATGTAATCTACTGTTGTGAGTAATCCTGGAGGCCAAGTCTAAGGGCTTTGTTTGTCTTCCTTGCACCCAGTTGGTCTCCTAGGAAAAGGCCTCTTCCTTGTCTCTCTGACTTTAATGTAGTGGTGTTCTCACCTCAAAGGTATTATCCACTCAAAGGTGCGGTGCTCCTTTTATTGAGGACTGTCATCCTCTGGGTCTATGATTGCCCACTGCCTTTTGTGTTGTCCTGTAGGTGTGCTGTATGGAGCTCTGTGCATTGCAATGGCTGCCGTGGCATCTCTGATGGGAGCCTTGTTACAGGTGAGAGCCAGCTCCGAAGTTTAAACGATCACGTGACCACATTCACACTTTCTATATATCTACCCCTTGGGCGTATCAAGGAACAAAGATGACCAAGTTATTTTCAAATTTTTAAAAATATGTTTTCTCCTTTTCCTTGTGTATGTGTATGTATGCCTGCCTGTATGTATGTGTACCACATGCAGTCAGTGTGCCCATAGAGGCCAGAGGGCATCAGAAGCTCTGGAGCTGGTATACAAAGCAGTTTTGCTGTGCATGATGAGGGTGCTGGCTACTGAAAGTAGATCCTCTGTAAGGGTAGTAAGTACTCTTAACTGCTGAGCCATCTCTCCAGACCCTTCTTTTCAGTATTTGAAAAAGTATAGGTTGAGTTAATTATAGACTTATATAAAATTAAAACAATACAGTGATTTTATATATATACATATATATAATTTAATCCATAGCACTACCTCACAGAAGCGTCTCGAGATGGTGACATCTTGATGGGACACTGTCACAGCTGGGACATTGGGTTGAAACAAGGAGCATATAGAATATGATTGCCACCAAGATTCCACTTGCTGTTCTTCACAGCCTCACCTACATCTCTGTCTTCCTTCCCCGCCCCTCGTCTCTCAAGAATCTCAAATCGACTTTCCATTCTTATAATTCTTTCATGATAATAATGTTATATAAAGGGAGCCAGTTCGCTGACTCAGATTGCTAAGCCTGCTGGCTGAGTTAGTTCTCCTACACGGTGGAAGGAGAGGCCTGCCTCTTGGAACTTTTCCTCAGATTCCATTCAGGTACCATAACACACATGCACACATGTACATACATACACATGTATACACATGCATACACACGCACACATGCACTCATGCACATGCGCACACACATGCACATTTTCACAAACATGCACACATGCACACACACATGCATGTGCATACACACATACACATGCACACTTTCACACATACTAAAATATGTAATAACTTTTTTTTTTTCAAAAAGTACTGCCATATAAAGGTTCTGGGGCAGTGGTTGAGGAGGTGACATGCTTTCTGGGCAAGTGTGAGGACTTGAGTTTAGGTCCCTAGCACCCACATAGAAAAGCTAGGGGTGTCTGTAACCCAGACCTGGGAGGCAGATCCAGCCTGCCCGCCGCCCAGGTAGTCTAGTTGGACTGGCAAGCTCCAAGTCCAATGAGCGACACTGTCTCAAAAATCAGGTGGAGAGTTTTGAAAAAAATATCCAGTGTTGACATCTGGCCTTCCCATGTACCCTCACTCATTCATGTGTGTGTGTGTGTGTGTGTGTGTGTGTATACATGCACAGATACATGTGCACACAAAAGAATGTTTCATAAGTGAGATCCAATACTAAGAAAGGTTTTATCTTGGTTCTTGCTTTTAAGAGTGAATTGGGCTGAAACTTAACCTTTTCCGTTGAGGAGGTGAAGTTTTGGGCCTCACACTTTCTGATTTAGCAGCTTTCCCTGACAACAGTGTCAGAAAAGCCCTGTGGTTTTGCCACCACTTTGAGTTTAAAGTCTTGTCAACACCTGACTATTGTCATTTTGGGTGTAGATATGCGATATGCTATGTGACATGTGATGCCAGTAAGGTTAATGGCAGCTGTAGACTGACTTGAGGGCCTAACAAGGTTGAGCACATGTGTCAGTTGATACTGTAACGCAGCCTGGCTGTAGGAAATTCTAATCATGGTCCTCAGGGCTTCCAAAAGACAAAGCCGTTTTAGCACACATGATAACTCTTCTGAACCTTAGAAAAAAGTTTGCCCTTACCAGGCAAACTGCTCTATGGGAGAAATGGCTGGTAATTGACCCAGTCTGCATGTAGGTATAAAAGAAGACTACCTTGAATTTCAAGCTTGGTTGTCTGAATGGAGACTCTTCTAGTCATTGGGTCATCTGTCCCTGATGGTATCTGGTTCATGATACTGGCATGCTCCCCTCCCAGTGGTTTACAGCGCTGCCAGGATCATAGCTAAGATTCATCTTTGGTGCAAATGAAACAGAAAGTAAGAGGCTGTCCCTGAGGAAGTTAGTTACTAAGACCATCCCAAATCCTCAAATATGACAGTGAAATCTAGGTGGCACAAGTAAGCAAGCAAGATCAATTTGGTCTTCATTTCTTTTTAATTTTACAGAAAGACTTTAATTTGTTAATAAAGAATAAACAGAGTAAAATTATTTTCTGTTTTTTTAACGAAGTATATTTTTTATTTATTTTTTCAACAGAGAAACTTTTACTCCATTTGGTCTTTGACATTTGCATTCTGATTTAACCTTGTAACCTTGAATCTTTATTACTGTTCCCTCTTCCTTACATGTCTCCCCTTCCACATTCACTCTTTGTTATTTATTTATTTATTTATTTGTTTATATTTTTGAGACTGAGTTTAACTAGAGTCACCTGTGTGGCCATGGGTTTGGAACAATGTGCTGAGGGTGATGGGTACACAACGGAGACAATGACTGCCTCTCCTCCAGAACCCATCGGAGACCAGTAATTTAGCAGGAAGGGTAAAGGGCCCATAAGCTTGTTGCAGCTCTGTGACTGCTGATAGGCCCATTGACGTGTACTTTTATGAGAAGTTGGGGAAGCAGTAGTCTGGAATTCCCTCCTACCAAACGGTTTGTGCAATATGGCGAACATGTCACGGTGGGTCTCTTTTAAAGTCTGTTTCTGCTTCTTCTATGCACTTTGAGTTTCTGTTGTGGCAGTTGTTACCAGGAAAACCATATTAAAATTGTTAACGCCAGTCTGGCCACCATGAAAGGGTGGAGGCAGACTCCAAAAGGAGAATGGTACTGGTGCCATGGGAATGTTTTGCAGCTAGAGTTCTTACAACAGAGTCCACTCTCCAGGCCTCTGTATAGGCCCTGTCTATGAAGTGATGCACATTCTAGTCATCTGCTGTAAGGACAGACAGTCTCCATGGGAAATTATGCTGAAGGGTGCTCCCAAGCTGGCTCGACTTCAGTAAGCCTTGAAGCAGACATGCCCATCCACTCACCAACTTAGGCAGCTAAATACCAACTTCTCCACGTACAGGGAGATGAATTCGCTAATGACATCCCTATCCTACACCCAGGAGAGCTCCACCAAGTAACTCACCATCCTTGACTACTCTGCCAAGACTTTTATTGGTGTATTTCCCACTCTTCTGGACCATTTCAGCCTTTCTTTTTACATACTGTGCTGCCTGGAGGTACGGCAGGAGATAGTCGAGACCCAAACTTTGCTCGATCAAATCATATGTGTGTTCAAGTTTTGTATCTTCCATGTCACCCTCAGCATACATGCTGCCACCAGACTTTGCAGCTCAGCCTTGAGTTCTCCTTGTACCCCATGCTGTTCCCACATGCCATAAGTTGGGGGACTTGGCGTCCTTATCTAATTGTTCTTTCTCAGATTGCTTGCTCACTGGTATTTGGGGTTGAGGGCACTGTGATCTCCAGTGAGCAGCCAACATTTCATTCACTGAGTGTGCCTCCATAGATTTCCCACAATCCATCTGGTCATTGCAGCTAGGTCCTGATAAAAAAAAAAAAAAAAAAAAAAACCCAAGAACCACTCTTCTCTCACTGCTGGTGAGTCTGCCCTTCGTCCATAGCCGAAGTCCACTCTTTTCTATCTTTCCCAGTTGTTCAGCTGGACATTGAATACTCTAGACTCTCTGTTGATGAATCAGTTAAATTCCCATCAGGTTGTTCTGAGAATGCAAACGACTGCTCTTTGCCCACCAACAGAAATTTGTTTGACATTTGACAGTCATTCAAGTTCAGATAACTTGTTAGTTACTGATTCTCAAGCAGTCAAGTATAAACTTTATCATGGCTACAGGATAAATGATAGCCATAGGCCTATCCAAGTGACTCTTGCTGTGAGTCACTTAGTCCTGTGATAAAACCTGATCATGGAGAATTTCAACTTTCTTTCATAGATTTCCAAGAGGCAGGCCATCTCAGCAGGTGTGATTTTTAGAAACCTTATTCAAATTTACTCTTACCAATTAATCTCTCTCTCTCTCTCTCTCTCTCTCTCTCTCTCTCTCTCTCTCT
>NC_034598.1:85927681-85968089 GCF_900095145.1 Mus pahari | reverse complement strand
AGGCTGGCCTTGAACTCAGAAATATGCCTGCTTCTGCCTCCCAAGTGCTGGGATTAAAGGCGTGTACCACCACCACCCGGCTATAAACTCTCTTTATGAAAGAAGAATTCAGCAACTATTCTGAACTGAATATAGGTATAAACACATAGAAGAACTGTCCAAAGCTTGAGGATGGCCCCTTGATAGAGATCTTATGATCAATTGTCCAGTGACACTGACATTCACCTGCTATCAGTCTTATAGAGGGTGACCAGAATGAGATACCTGCTTGTGATGGTGTATAAGGTCCTTTAGGAACTGGGAGAGAAGATTTTTGGTTTATTTTTGAGGGAGCTGGTTAATTTCAACATCCAACATTCCCAAACATGCAAAGCAATTTCTGCTGATACCACGGTAGAGTTAGCTTCCTTATTTCTGTGCCTTGGTGACAGCTTGTTTTCTACTCCTATGACACTGCCCAGCAGGGAGGAGCTTCTGTACAGTTTGTAGTATACAGTCTTATCTTCTCATTGATCTTTGCTAGTATGGGTGTGTGAAAGTGTTTTCCTGGATATCTGTAGTCTGGCTCGTGACTCCTATTGTGACTGTTTTCTCTTTCTTCATCAACTCTGGACCATATGGTGAAGCCATCTTAACTTCAAGCCTACCCTTCCCCCCAATTCTGCAGCATCACTGTGTATGATGTTTTCTAACAGAGCCTTTTTGAGGCATCTTCCTTGTGTCTATAATTCTGGCTCCCAGATGAGGTGGTTGTAACTAGTGTCATGGCCATATGATATCTTTTCACATCTTTCAGTGAAGTCTGTTTCACATCCCACAACTCTGCTGAGAACAAAATCCCTGTCACATCCTGAGCCCACATCCTTCTTGCGTGCAAGTTCTCTTTCACACGGACCACTCATTCTTCACTCCATAGTGTAGACATCTGAAAGAATTCATTTGGATGAAGGATCCAGTACACATCTCCTAACACTTCCTTGATATACTGTCTGATTCATTAATTCTGTTCTGTTTGGCTTCTTGGTGGACAAGTCACCATGTCCCTGCTCTTCCATGGTCTTAGTTATTCTTTTTGCATTCTAATTGACCCGTAAAACTATACATGTTCATGGGGCATAATACGTTTGAATACATGTTTGTATTTCACTATGTTCAAATGTGGTTAAGTACGTGTCTCCTCAAGTATTTATGATTTTGTAGTGATGAAAACATTAAAAAAACTCTCACTGTAGCTCTGTTGAGACATGCAGTCCATTATCACTTTCCATCTTCAGTCTTGATCATCATGCCATCATAATAATTATGCAATTATAGTTCAGTGCCCATGGAACAACTGTTTGCTTTTAGCCCAGTCTTCAAACTAGACACTTGATTACTGAGGTTACTAGGTTACTAAGAGCATATGTATCTTTGAGCATTATTTGCATTCCCTCATGATTCATACTTGCAACTGTTTTTCAGTCTTATGGCTTTCGTATCTCTGTATCAAAGAAAAGTTTCAGTCACCCAGAAAGACTTTAAATCTTTCTCTACACCATTGGATCAATTATTTTAGATCTAGTTCTTTTCAATCTAACTACACCCATATCAGATCAGATCAGAATTGCTCATGGATTTTATCATTATATATGGCCGTTTTGCCATTCTTATCCACCACCTTGTTTGGAGGAATAGTTAGAGACTACCAAAGCATAAAAGAGGGTTGTGATGTATCAGATAAAGGCTGAGAATGTGCGTCTTCATTTATGCATTCATAGTGGCGCCCCAATGGCTTCATGACTCTTTGTCTTCTTTGCATTGTGATACTTGTGTGTGTCTCTCTGTGTGTGTGTGTGTGTGTGTATGTGTCTGTGTGTGTGTGTATGCGTCTGTGTGTGTGTGTGTATGTACATGTGTTGAGGAGGGGATTTCATACATACATGTTCATAACCCAGCACCAACATTGGGTGTCTTCCTCAATTGCTCCCCACCTTGTATTTTGAGACAGGATTTCTCATTGAACCTGGAATCTACTAATTCAAATAGATTAGTTGACCATCAACCTTATGGATCCTCTTCTATCTCCTTAACACTGGGATTAAAGGCACGAACTGCCCCATCTAGCCTTTGCGACTATGTTTAGGTACATGTGAAGCAAGCATTTTAGAGACTGGGCCATCTTCCCAGCCCCCTTTGTTGTCTTTAAAATTGTTTTAAATTTGTGTATATGTGGGTATCTGGGAGAATATGTGCATTTGAGTGTAGGTACCTGTGGAGGGTAGGAGAGGGGATCCAATCTCTTAGAGCTGGAGTTTGAGGTAGTTGTGAGCTATCTGATGGGGGTGCTGGGTACTGAATTCAGGTCCTATACAGGAAAGATATGTACTCTTAACCACGGAGCCATCTCTCCAGACCTTTGTTGCCTATTTGAGGGTACCTGAAAGGACAGACGTACCAAGTGTGGTAGTACACACCTTTAATCTCAGCCCTTGGGAGGGAGTGACAGGAGGATCCCTGTGACAGCCTTGTCTGCATACTGAGTGCCAGGACAGCCAGGACTACATAGTGAGATTGAGCCTGTCTCAGAACAAACAAACAAACAAAACCAACCAATCAAACAAGAAAATCAAAGAAACAGAAGCCACTTGATATAGAGAACCAGAAATTTCCAGATGATGATCTCCTCCAATGATAAGACTATCATGAATAAAAATTGTGTGATTTTTTTTTTTTCTGAAGAAGGTTGAATACTTTAATACCGACCCTGCTGAAATTGCTTGAAACATTATGTTTGGGTTTGAGATTTCTAACTGTTAACTTTCTGTTCTATTGTAGGCAGCACTCAGCATATTTGGCATGGTTGGTGGACCACTTCTGGGCTTGTTTTCTTTGGGCATCTTGGTCCCCTTCGCCAACTCCATTGTAAGTATAGCTAGTGGATATACCTAAAGGTTACCTTTCCAACTACATCTTTCTTTCCCACACTAAAGCCATGGTTGCTTTGAGATCTGTCATTAGTGACCTGCCTTGATGATTTAAATAGCTCACTTTGATAGAGTGTACAGTGAAGAACAATGCATTGAGACCTGGCTTGGAGGAAGCCAATGGGAACTGTCATAGCCATGTAGTATAATTTAAATACAGTATAAATAGGCCAATATCTTTTGCACATTTAAATTCTTGCTTCTTTTAAAATTGAGTATCTAGGCTTTAAGGAAGGAGCTCAACAGGCTCTGATGGTTTTATAGACTATGTGTAGTCAGAGTACAGCAAAGAGAAAAAATTACATCTTGACTACCATGACCACAAAGTTTATTCTTCTAGTACTTCAAAATGTAGCTCCTCTACATCATTCTAACCCAAGCAGGTGGAGATGAATATAATTGGGAATATTATTTGGAAAGAAGTAATATCTCTGCTATTATACCTCAACATGTATGTGTCTGGAAATACAAAATTGTGTCTAGAATAAATGAAGTCCAAACAGTTTCTCTGAAAATCAATAGGAAGTCCATTTTCATTATAAGACGAATTTCTGGAAATACTTAGAATGTATGGAAGTGAATGTCAGACATTTATAGCATAACCATCAGTTAGATAAAGAGGGAATGAAGTTAATGGGTCTCCAGGACTCTGGACAGAGACACCAAGGGTCGATCATAACTTTGACAGGAGGCAGAGCTACTGTAAGGCAGGAAAGTCAGATAGGGAGCTGGCCAGTTTGGCTTTGACCAGGTTGATCCTGACTTTCTGACGTTAAATCTACCTCAAAGAAAATGACATTGTGTTTCTTCTAAACGCTCTCTTGTTTTTCAGGGAGCATTTGTTGGTCTGTTGGCTGGATTTGCCATTTCTCTATGGGTAGGAATTGGAGCACAGCTTTATCCTCCACTTCCTGAGAGAACCTTACCGTTGCCCCTTGAAACCTACGGCTGTAACAGCACGCACAACGGGTCGGACTGGATGTCAACCACAGAGATGCCATTTTCTACTAGCGCTTTTCAAATACATAATGTGGAAAGGTATGAGGGTCTCATGTTATGTCTTTAAAACTTGGGTGGCAAATAGGGCACTCCAGTTGATTTTTTGTTTGTTTGTTTGTTTTGTTTTGTTTTGTTTTGTTTTGTTTCAAGACAGGGTTTCTCTGTATAGTTCTGGCTGTCCTGGAACTCACTCTGTAGACCAGGCTGGCTCAAACTCAGAAATCTGCCTGCCTCTGCCTCCCAAGTGCTGGGATTAAAGGCGTGCACCACCACACCTAGCTTTCCTTTTGTTTTTATCTTGCTTATGACACTGTTCCTTCCTATGCCTGCATTGAGTAGACCCTCTGGCCTTCTCTCTGTGCTATTTTATACTATTCCTATAATATAAGGATAGCAAGTGATACCGTTGAAGTTGTAGTGAAACATCCTCTAGCTAACTAGACAGGGTCTCAAGCTGTCTGGATTGAGTTTTAATTCTTTAATTTCTTAATAGTTGATGAGTATATCTTGGTAATTCAGTTTTAATTCTTTTATGATTAATGAAGTTGACTACCCTTTAATAGGCTTGTTGGGTATTCAGATAGCTATCTACTTTTGTCACTTGTCTCTTTATAATAGTTCCAATTTTCAACAGTCTCTCTCTCTCTCTCTCTCTCTCTCTCTCTCTCTCTCTCTCTCTCTCTTTCTTTGGGAAGTGGTGACTCAAAATATGTTTTAAAGATTTTTCTCTCCATCCATGGGCTTTATTTTTTACTTTTTGCTAATTTTGTTTTTTTGTAAGAAATCATGACTTATCTTTTCTTATATCATTAGTTCTTTGTAGTCTTATTGAAAAAATGATTGCCTACTTTGAGACCTCAAAGATATTCCTCTAGTTTCTGTCTGTCTATCTATCTATCTATCTATCTATCTATCTATCTATCTATCTATCTATCTATCTATCTATCTTTAGTTTGTCAATGGCTGCCCTGGAACTCACTGTATAGACCAGGCTGGCCTTCAACTCAGAGATCCACCTGCCTCTGCCTCCTGAGTGCTGGGATTAATGGTGTGTCACCATGTCCAGCTATTCCTGTGATTTTTAAATTAAAATTGTGGTTAACTATATACATTTAAGAAATGTAATCCATTTGGGGCTGAAGTAAATGGTGTGATCAAGATTAATTTTTCCCCATATAGAATTTGAAAAAATCAACTTCACTTCTTGAACCCCCTCCCCCACCACCATTTTGTCCATCAAGATTTGCTGGCGACTAAACTAATATAAATCAAATGGCAGTTGCGTGGGGATCTGCTTCTTCTTTTTTTTTTTTTTTTTTTGGTTTTTCGAGAGGGGATCTGCTTCTTGATTCACTGTTCTATGCTATGTTTTCTGTCTTTGCTCAATACCACACTATCTTAACCTCATTAATTCACCTCAGCATATTTCCCTTCTTCCTGGGATTTTGACTTCTGAAATTCTCAGTACTTCCGTCTTGCTGGTGCCTTAAAGACATTGTTCTTAGCAGGGTGGTTGATCCTAATTAAGCTGCTTTATTGAAGCTGAAAGTAACATCTCTGAGTGATGTCACGTCTTCCCACAGGTCTTCTCCAATCACACATGGTGATGTAAATCTTTCCTCTCTACCTTGTTCATGTCATATGACATTGCTCCATTTTTTTGTTTTTTCTTATAGGACTTTTTATCACTTAGTACTTTAACTGCTTATTGGATTCTCTTTAGACTCTTTTGCTGGATATAAACTTTATGTGGACAGCAGGTTTCTTTTTTTTTTTTTTTTTTCTGCCTTACTTATGGCTGACTTTCATAAGAACAATATTGGGATCATAATGAAGAGTTGAATGAGTAAACACAGATACTTAATATTTTATTATGTATGTGTATCATCAGCTTTGGGTTACAAAGTACCAACTTGATGAAGGAAAATGATTTCAGCTTATGGTTTTAGGGATCTCAGGCCATGATGGCCTAGCACTGGTACTTTTGAGTTTCTGTGGCATAGCAGATCATGATAACAGCATGTGTTGGAGGGTTTTTTTTTTTCACCTCCTGGAGCTGGGGGTGGGCAGAGAGAAGGAGGAGGGGTTAGGCACCCAGTGTCCCCTTTGAGGGATGCCTGTAATGATCTACCTTCTTTCTACTAGGCTTTATCTCCTAAGAGTTTACCGCTGCCAATAGTTTGGGATGAAGACCAAGCCCTCACAGGAGCCTTAGGGTGCACTTATTCAAACTACATCAGCTTGCCAACCTAAGAGGCAAGTAAGGCAAGCTGGACGTAGAGCAGTTTATCTGTGATAAAGTGAAGATAACCACTCAGAAAAATAGCACAAGCCTAGATCTTTAGAATAAGTCCTCCTAAAATGGCATTTGAAGGGTCTGGACTTAATAGATTACAAAAAGAAAGTAGGAAGGCATTCATGGAAAATTGTCACAGTTGGATTGTTTACAGGGACAGGGATAACACAGGGTATTGATTTCATTATGCATTGCTTGTTTTTACCTTCTAGGAAAGAATTATACAAAATTAAAAAGGATTGACTGGGGCTATGCATTATCTTTGTTTTTCCAGGATCTCCACAGGACCCTGCCTATGCCAGGCTGTAGTGCACTAGTTGACTGCAGTCTCATGCCTTATGTTTCTCCTGAGCCAAAGAATAATGGTACCTTAAAGTCATTTCTCATGTGTGTGGTCAAGTGAGGCCATAGTTTTAATTCCTAATACAATAGTTCGAGATCAGCGTCACTGATTATGACATTAAAAATGGCTAAATGTAGCATTTTTACTTTCAGGATCATTGATACACACACGTCTTGTTGCCAGGAACATGGTGAATTATTGTAGCTATATTTTTTGGTATCTTTCAGGACTCCACTGATGGACAATTGGTATTCATTATCATATCTGTACTTCAGCACTATTGGAACACTGACAACAATGTTCGTGGGGATACTTATCAGTTTATCAACAGGTAATTATCTTAATAGTCTGCTGTTCACATCTAGAAACACAAGAGTTTCCTATGTATGATTTGTAGCTATTTATGGTATTTTACTATGATGCTATGAACGATTTAAATTATTAGATTTTTTAAAAAAATTTACTCACAGAGTATTTGAGAGTCTAAAATTAAGTCAAAAGACCTCTCACTGCTGCAAGCTTGGTTCTGCCACTGAATAGTTACCTGGATCCAGGCCAGGCACATAACCACTCTTAGGTGTTCTTATGCGTAAACTGTGGATGATGAAGACGGGTTGCTCTAAGATAAAAATTCAGCTGTATGAGAGCACTTACTTACATAATGACTTTTGAGAAAGGGAGAGCTGTGTGCGTATCCTGACAACATCATTGTGCTAGGATCTTCTCATTGTCTAAGGTGGACTCTTTGTAAACTTCAAAAAATGTACACACACGTGGAAGACAATAACTATAATATTTCTGTATGAACATAGTAGAAAGCCTTTGAAAATGTTCATGAAGAATAAATGTAGTTTTAATAATTAGTCAATAACACAGGGAGTGTGACTTGGTACTTGGGATGGTGGTTTTGTCCTGAGATGTTATTTCGTTCTCGCTGTGGGCATTCTTTTGGCCCCCTTCCTAGGTTGGGGTTACTCATTAAAAGGTGGGGAAAAAAGAAGACCCCATAAAGTAGCATGCTTCTAACTTCATTGTTAAATCGGTTGATATTTTTACATGTGTGAGTGTTTTACCTGTATATGTATAGTTTTACATGTGTGAATGTTTTACCTGCATATGTGTAGTTTTACATGTGTGAGTATTTTACCTGCATATGTGTAGTTTTACCTGTGTATTTTACCTGCGTGTGTATAGTTTTACATGTGTGAGTGTTTTACCTGCATGTATGTAGTTTTACATTTGTGAGTGTTTTACCTGCATGTGTGTAGTTTTACATGTGTGAGTTTTTTACCTTCGTGTGTGTAGTTGCACTGCCTGTTGCCTGCTGCCTGCTGCCCTCAGACACCAGAAGGAGGTATCCTGTTCCTCCTTATCTGTTACCTTCGTGTGTGTAGTTGCACTGCCTGTTGCCTGCTGCCTGCTGCCCTCAGACACCAGAAGGAGGTATCCTGTTCCTCCTTATCTGTAATTCTGAGCCACCACGTGAGAGCTGGGAACCAAATCCTGGTTCTTTGCAGTGGCAGTTAGTGATCTTAACTGCTGAGCCATCTCTCCTACCCCTATGTTCATTCCTTTAATGGAGTGGATCCGTATTATAGAGCACACTCTTGAAAAGGACAGAGAGGAGATGTTTTGGAAAATTTACATGTCCAAAAAAAATGGACTCAGGCATGACTGATAATTTGAGTATAAGTTCTATGTTAAAACATTTTTTTTTGTTTTTGTTTTTTTTTTTTGTTTTTTTCGAGACAGGGTTTCTCTGTTTAGCCCTGGCTGTCCTGGAACTCACTCTGTAGACCAGGCTGGCCTCGAACTCAGGAATCCACCTGTCTCTGCCTCCCAAGTGCTGTGATTAAAGGCATGCGCCACCATGCCCGGCATGTTAAAACATTTTAATCTCAGTTTTCTCTCGCTTGCTTCTGTGGAAGGTTGATACTGGGCTCCCAGCTGACAATTCCAGTGGTACATTTGTCAATGACTACCTTGCCTTATGACCATCTAACCCTGAAGTCTTCTCTCTCTCTCTCTCTCTCTCTCTCTCTCTCTCTCTCTCTCTCTCCCCCCCCCCCCCCCGAGCATTTCCTTTTTGCTGTCCTGCTAATTTTAACGTCTTGCTATTTTCTGTTTCATCATTCTGGAAATTTCTGCTAGTCACATGTCTGCTTCTGGGAAGATTCCTTCGAAGTTCTTGTCTTCGCTTTCCTACTCTCCATTGTTATCTCTTAGGTCTAACCCCTGACTATTTCCCCCAATTACTGTTCCAATAATTCCCAAAGGCGCTTTGGATCCAGTTTGAGAAGGGTCTGTGGGGGAGGAGGGCAGGGAGACTCCAGGTGAGAGATATCCAGGTGAGAGATATCCAGGTGAGAGATATCCAGGTGAGAGATATCCAGGTGAGAGATATCCAGGTGAGAGATATCCACGTGAGAGATATCCACGTGAGAGATATCCAGGTGAGAGATATCCACGTGAGAGATCACAGTGGCTGGGATTGGGGGTTGGTGAACATGCTGGGTTCCTAATCCCCCAAACTCCCTCTCACATGCCTATCCATACCAGCAGAATGCTGCATCATCTTCTTTCTCAATTAACCAGCTGTCCCATACTTTGTGCAAACATGCAGTGTTGCTGCTCAGTTTATACTACACAAAACTAGCAGCAGCCTCATTGTACAATCTGGTTACACTGCAGATTTTTGGCATCCAACCTTGTTGCCTTTGTATTGGTAACTGTAATGTTTGAACTCTCTTTCCAAAAGGATTGTGTTTTTCTCATAAAAAAAAAAAATAACACAGTAGCCTCATTGTTTAATTTACTTTGAGAGATACAATTCACTTGAACAAATTACCCACTGGTTCATATCTGAAATACACTTATACCATTCTCTTGTATTTTTTATCTTTGGCTTTTATACACACACACACATGCCTGTCTATTTCTCTCCCTTTTAAAGATACTGGGGTATCCGAATGTTCTTGGCAGTTCCTTTTCTTTTCCTTAACTTCTTTGATTTTGTTAACTGCATGCAGTTATGTCCAGGAGAGCAGGCATCTAGTTATAAAAACACATTCCCTTCATTAATTTTACTAATGAGCAATTTCTTCACCATATCAACTGTGAGAATCTTGAACTAGATCTAGAAACACACACTTCTGATGTTCCTTACAATAAGCTGTAGGGTATGAGAAATCTATGGGAATCCAGACGGACACCCGTGACTGGCATTTCAGCTCCATTTGACTCTGTACTGTGTTCTTGTTTCTGTTTCTGTGAAATAAGAGCAGGTGCTGTGGCAATTCCCAAACACTAGCAGGTATAAAAATCACCTTGGAAGCCAGGCATGGTGGCACACGCCTTTAATCCCTGCACTCTGGAGGCAGAGGCGGGTGGTCTCTGTGAGGTCAAGGCCAGCCTGGTCTCCAAGGTGAGTTTCAGTCACACAGAGAAAACCTGTCTCGGAAAAACAAAAACAAAACCCAACCAACCAAAGAAATCTGGCAATCTGGGAAATCTGACAAAACCAAGAGTTCTGTGGCCCCACAGTTCCAAGTCAGTCAAAGCTACAGTGCAGAGATCTGTGTTTTAAGCACATCTTCTCAAAGATGTAGATAGTGGCAGTTTGAGGACCAAGGTTCCCAAAAGTATCTTAGTTGGTCCACCAAGACAAAATCAATGAATCAAACAAACAAACACAGAAAAAAGGAAAAGAAAAATGAAAGGCAGACAGACAGACAGACAGACAGACAGACAGAAAACAAAGCCAAATAAGAGGATCTATCTGTTTGTAAAACAAAACCTTAGAGAGGAGGATTTGTACAAAACATCGGTGAGTATGCAGAGTTCCACTTGCTTAACTCATAATATCTCCATGTCCGTAACAATTCATAGAGACCAAAAGCCAGGAAAAGTAGGTTCACTGGCAGGGGCAGAGAGGTGGAGGGCAGAGGAGCAGAGGGGCAGAGGGGCAGAGGGGGAGAGGAGTAGATAGAGGGGTAGAAGCAGAGGTGCAGGGAGCAGAGGCAGACAGTTTGCCACTTTATAGGTAGGTAGGTTGTGTGGGTTGCTTTTCATTTTTTATTTTTTATTTTTTTATCATTTTTGACTCAGACAAGTCTGTATCCGGGAAGCACCAGATGAAGCAGTCAGGTTAGGATTGGGAGCTATTATCTTTCTGGATCTATTTATCTATGTAGATATCAAAATATTTACATTCATCAGTTAGAAGCTCTGGGGTCCAAGATCGAGGAAAGGGGAGTGGCAGCTGGATCTTCAGGACAACTTTCAAGGTTTTCTTTGTATTTTATGTGTGCATAAAGCTGAATGTTCATAAGCCAAATGCCTGTGTGATGGGTGTAGGGGATGGGTTACTATGTAATTATAAGGTATCTGCTTAACACTGTAAATAATGCATTTGTTTTTCAGGAGGAAGAAAACAGAACTTAGACCCCCAATTCTTACTAACCAAACAGGACTTTTTATCCAATTTTGATGCTTTTAAGAAAGTAAGTTAGGTTTTTGCTTATTCTTAAATTAGGGAACTGGGTTTTTAACCACCTGAACAGAGCAATAATTAGTCCCCAGCTCTTTTCTTGGACAGGCACACAGAAGGGATATTTCTATGTCTGTATCTGTATGTGTGTATGTGTACCTGTAGATGCAGGCATACAGTTAATAGATATGAACTACTTAAGAGAACATATGGCTATCAATAGATAGTTCATAACTTCTTCACATCCATGGCCATTCATAGCTCAAAGGCATATCGTATACCATGCTAGCTTCTGCTGCCGTGTGTAGGTTTGGATTTCACTCTCCCTTAGTAGATTTCCAAGCTGATTTAGAGAAGTAAAAACAGTAGGTATCAGTTATCTGTCATTGAACAAATAATGATTTTTTTAAAAATTCCATGTTACCCGTTTTTCTTTCAGAAGAATCATGTTTTAAACTATAAATTGCATCCCGTGGAAGTTGGTGGGACTGATAACCCTGCCTTCAACCATGTTGAGCTGAACTTCACAGATCACAGCGGCAAGATCAATGGGACTCGCCTGTGAAGCACCTCCAGGGCTAGATGACATTGTATAATGATTGGTTTCCTTTTCAGCATGTTTTAGGACAGTTGGATCAGATCAGTTTTTTCCTATCATGACCGTTTTGGGAAGATATATTTTGTTAAAGCCGAATCCCGACTCGGCTTACTTTATACTCTGATTTATTGATGCTACCCTGGAGTTAGGAGTTTCAACATGAGCTCTGGTTGTGGATGTTTATGACTACATACATGTGTGAAAGGCAAATATAGACATACACACATGGTACTTGATAATCAAAGGCATATTCTTACGTTTGGGCATTACTGAAAATATTTTACATGCCTTTGGTGCTAGTATATATATATTGTGGGATCTCTACTAGAATAATAAATCTTGGAAAGAGATTTCCTTTCTCCCCTGAATATTCTGTTTCTAGGCACCAGGGACAGGAGTAGGAGTAGAGCACTTCTGTGGACTTTATTTCTGGATCAGCCCATGCTATGACCTTGCCACTGAGTCTGCTTCTGAATGGGTAAATAAGCAACATCCCGCTTAGGATACACTAGGGACCCAATGATCAAGTTCATCTTTTTTTTTCCAATTTTTTTTTTTAGGTACTTACTTCATTTACATTTCAAATGCTATCCTCAAAGTCCCCTATACCGCCTCCCCGCTCCCCTACCCACCCACTCCCACTTCTTGGCCCTGGTGTTCCCCTGTACTGGGGCATATAAAGTTTGCAAGACCAAGGTGTCTCTCCTCCCAATGGTGTCTGACCAGGCCATCTTCTGCTACATATGCAGCTAGAGACACGAGCTCTGGGGGTACTGGTTAGTTCATATTGTTGTCCCTCCTATAGGGTTGCAGACCCCTTCAGCTCCTTGGGTACTTTCTCTAGCTCCTCCATTGGGGGCCCTGTGTTCCATCCAATAGCTGACTGTGAGCATCCACTTCTGTGTTTGCCAGGCACTGGCATAGCCTCACAAGAGACAGCTATATTAGGGTCATTTCAGCAAAATCTTGTCTGCATTTGGTGGCTGATTATGGGATGGACCCCTGGGTGGGGCAGCTTCTGGATGGTCCATCCTTTCATCTCAGCTTCAAACTTTGTCTCTGTAACTCCTTCCATGGGTGTTTTGTTTCCTATTCTAAGAAGGGGCAAAGTGTCCACATTTTGGTCTTTGTTCTTCTTGAGTTTCATGTGTTTTGCAAATTGTATCTTGGGTATTCTAAGTTTCTGGGCTAATATCCACTTATCAGTGGGTGCATATCATGTGAGTTCTTTTGTGATTGGGTTACCTCACTCAGGATGATACCCTCCAGATCCATCCATTTGCCTAGGAATTTCATAAATTCATTGTTTTTAATAGCTGAGTAGTACTCATTGTGTAAATATACCACATTTTCTGTATCCATTCCTCTGTTGAGGGACATCTGGGTTCTTTCCAGCTTCTGGCTATTATAAATAAGGCTGCTATGAACATAGTGGAGCATGTGTCCTTATTACCAGTTGGAACATCTTCTGGATATATGCCCAGGCCAGTCAGAATGGCTAAGATAAAAAATTCAGGTGACAGCAGATGCTGGCGAGGATGTGGAGAAAGAGGAACACTCCTCCATTGTTGGTGGGATTGCAAGCTTGTACAACCACTCTGGAAATCAGTCTGGCGGTTCCTCAGAAAATTGGACATAGTACTACCAGAGGATCCAGCAATACCTCTCCTGGGCATATATCCAGAAGATGTTCTAACTGGCAATCAAGTTCATCTTTAATTCATTCTTGTGCCTGTTTTTTTTTTCCCTGCTGAGATTCCTGATGCTTGCCAAGTACAGTGCTTGACTACTGATTAGAGATTATAGACCATTGACTGTAGACTATCAACTATCGACTATTGATTATAATTTTAAATCTTCATTCCCAACTTCTATTCTATTAACCTTTCTTTTGTAGAACACATTGCCTGGACTTAACTGTTCCAGCTTCTTGCTTATTGCCCTGGGTTTAGATTCGTCTTGAGACACTCACTATAACTATGTCACCCCTGTCCTTCAGTCCCCAGGTCCCAGCCTGTGCTAACACATGCTTCTTATGTATTGGGTAACCCAAGAACATTAAATATTTGAAAATGGTGAGGCCCCCCATGGAGTCACACAACTGCTTTTAGTATGGTTGAGTTGAATTACTATTCATATAGTTAAAGAACTAAATTTCATAGGGAAATGCTACTTTATTTTCTCACATGTTCCAGGTTATTAAATACATGCTTTGTTCTATTTTCCAAGATTTCAAGCAGTAATTTCAAAGTTCTTAGCCATCTATTTGGCTGTGTTCATAGATACAACTTGTGTTACAGAGTTTCATCAATAACTTATTTTTCTATAATACCCACATTAGATGTTGCTAATGTGGGTATTATAGAAAAAATTTTTTCTATAATAAAATTTTTAAAGGTTTCAATATTGTCAAAAGAGAAATACTGATTATTTTAAAAATAATTTATAATTTTATACAGATTTTTGGCCTATTATATTTGAAGGCCATACTATTTACTTTTAAAAGTTCTTAATTGACATTAAAAACTAAAATACCAAAAATATTAGCATTTATCTGAAGCATAGAGATTTATATGACATTTGAATCAACTATGTATTCGTGTATTTCTTATGTATATAGATCTATTTATTGATTACTATATTTGTAAACAAAAATCAAGTTTTGTGACTATCTTACAGTATTCTAATGAGCATGGTCATATAATCTTTTATATGTAATCTTATATAACTATGAGTTGAAGTATAGTTATTTATTAGATGATTCTGAATGTACACAGACACACACACACACACAGTTTTGACAATGAGAATCAGGTTATTGGATTAACTTTTTCTTTGATCTGACTACACAAAGGTTACACAATGTGTTCTTCATGAGAAGTGGTATTCCAAATAAGTTTGTCAACTTCCTGTAAGATAAAGTATATCCTTGTGAGATTTGGAAATACCAGTGTCTTATTTTTTACATAATCACAGGAGTGCCAGATAGAATTCTCAAAGTCAAAAGATGTTGCTATTACTTAAAAAGTATTTGTTTTTAACTTTAAAACATGGTACTAATATAAATATGAGTGATATGTCAGCATATTATAATGTAAAATAAATAATGTTTTCTTAGTTTTATTGAATCACAAAAACCTTAAAGGAAGAAAACAATGGTACAGGTTGTCTGTCAGTGTCTCGCTGCTGAAAAGTATGCCTTTGACTTTGCCCTTAATTCCATTTAATGCTGATATAAGAATGCGGCTGCCCACCTCACAAAAGTAGTGTGAAAGACCCGAGTTTTGACAGACCAGGATTTCATTAACTCAAATAATTTGAGGCAAATGTAATTTGCTAGTTTTCTTTGAACTAAGAAGAATCTGTACTATCATGATGCAGAGAAAAGACCTTCTCTTAAAAATATGTGCCACAGGAGTAAAAAACGTATTTGAGGATCAACAGGAAAGACTATAAACCTTAAAGAAAGGCCTGGCTCAGTCCTATTCATCCTACAGAGAAGGGAAAACTTTATAGGTCAGGTGTAAAACATCACAGAGTCACATTATCAATAGGTGGATTGTTTGCATGCTCTCTTTTTGTCTCTTGAGACCAGTAGTTACCAACATGGGCCATTGTGTTTCTCTGGTGACATGTGGAAACATTTACAGTGTCCACAATGAGAATGCTGGTGCCATGTAAAGAATTAGGTTCAGGAAAGTACCATTAGCACTCTGGATAATGGCCACATACTTTCAGAGGAGTCTGAAATGTGAACACATTTTCACAAGTAGTGGGTAACTATCTAGGCCAGTCTTTGGCCAGCTCAGCTCCTTTATGTGGTTCCTAATATGGCTCCACATTAGGATGTTATGAAATACATGACTACTAAGATCTCTGAATTTCATTTTACTTATGAGAAGCACACACCATGTGGTTTGTTTCATGAAATAAAGTGAACATATGATGTAAACACACTGGGTAGGGCTGAGGTTGAGAAACACTGAACAACCCTGTGAACTGACTCTTGGAGGAAACTCTGACTCTTCCCATACAGATTATTGATAAGGAGGCAACCGAGGAAAAGGGCTGTGGTTCAGCGGTAAAACTCTTCCTGAGCTTGTGCAAGATCCTAAGCTTCCTACCCATCATCACTGAGAATGGAGGCAACCTAGTGCATGGCCTAGTGCAAGGTGTAAAAAACGCCTTGGATGCATTTAGAATCAACTTTTGTACCACTGTTTGTGAAAATATTGGGAAAGTTGAATATTTCTATATAAAATATGGTTACAAACTTATTTTTTTCAATTTGCTGATTAAAATTTCCATAAAAATTGTTGCGGTTGTCTGTTTTTGGAGTAAGCATCTCACTGGATATAATGAGCATTATCAAAGGCTTTTCCAGCCTATTTACTCCGTAAGGGACTCTCTTGAAGTAAATGCTGTATATACATCATGAAACTGAAAACAAATGGACTTGCACAACTTTGTCACTGAGGACCATTTTATATTTTAATTAACATTGTATGTGAAGGCAGACATGCTGTGGTTTGCATGCTGGCTGATAGTATCTCAAACAGCCGTGATTGGAATCTTGGTTCACAGGCCAACACTCTTGGGAGCTGGCTGAGTCTGTGGGGAGCGGGGTCCAGGGCAGGTCTTTAGGTCCTAAGCATCAATGCCCTCAGAAGTGATTGTTGTGTGTATGCCGTCATCCTTGCTTCTGTCTCTGATGTGTTAAAGCTCTGACCGCTTGCTTCTCTCCCTGTCCCAGCCATGATGAGTCACTTTCATCAGAGGCGGAAGCACATGGCCACTTCAGCTATGCCTTGAACTTTGAGAACTGTGAGCTCAACCAACCTTGCCCTTTAAAGATTTAATTGACTTGGGTTTTTCATTGTAGCAATGTGAAACTCATTAATACAAAGAACACAAAACAGGTAGAATAAAGGATGTATGATCCAGGGGAGGAACCCTTGTCTAGCATGCAAAAGATTTGACATAACATAAACAACATAAAAGTACAAAAAAGGGGCAAACTTTTCTGTATCAACTTCAAGTTTTAGTTGAGAAAAATTAAAAATCAGTGTGAAAATTTTCAGCAATAGCAAGACTTCATATTAAAGTTAGAAACACCAAATCTGAACATTTTCATCTTTTTTTTTTAAATTGCCATTGGAAGTTTTAAAGTTAAAATTTTTATCTCAAAGCTATAATTTGCTTGCTGTAAAATTCAATCAAGCCTATAAAAGGTTTAGGTACAAAAGATGATCATGGTTATATCTGACTGCCTAATTTGGAAAAAGTGTTCTGCAAAAAGCTGCCAAGTCTCCTGTTTGGCAAGAACTTCCCTTTTCTTTGGTCACTTCGGGTCATTCATTGAAGTGAAGTACCTATTTGCCCCACAGGGTGAGCAAAATTCCAATTTTCCAGAAAGGGGAATTCCAGAATTTTCACTCTGAAAGTGAGATGAGAACTTTGTGATCTAATTTCATCCAGCTGAAGGATACTTTGAGAAGTACCGATTTTATCCTTCATTCCTGTTTCAAGAGCACTCATTTTCTCATTTAAAAAATTCCCATTTTACTTTCCTCTTTGTTTAGGCGGGTCTCACCTCAAAGGGCACTGAGCATCTGTTGAGAGTGTTTACTCACGGTGTTCCCATCCACGTCTGCATGGGGAGATTTAGAGTCCTCTTCTGCTTCCCTTTGCTCCCCTTTTGTCCCCTGGATGACCCACAGTGGCCACTTCACAGTGTGTCCTGACCTGTGTCAGCATCACCTGGACAGACTGCACTGTGCTCCTGCTTTCTGATTAGGCAGCACCGGCCCAGAGCCCTGGATTTGAAGTCTCCGTTTCATGAGGAAAATGGTTCCGGTCTGTTCTAATCCACAGTGACCTCTTTGGAGGCTCAATCTGATGACTCTCTTGACTCAATAACGTCCTGTTTATTCTAATCTGAGAATTGCTATGTCCTCGTTGTATAATAAAACCCACATCCTTACATCAGATTGTTGTGCTGTCACTTTCTGTGGTACACAGAGAGTCCCATGATGTTCTATGCATGCATGCTGCACACTCCTGTTTTCTCATTATTTTAAATGCTCTCCTCTTACGCAGGCAGTCCAACAAATTCCTTTGAAACGAATAGTTGCTCAGCTGCTAGAAGCTAGCATCATGTATCTCATTTCCTTCTCTTCTGTTTCTTTGGGTGGTTTTATCTTGTATTAACTGACACCTTTAGCAATTTCGACATACGTAGGATGCACTCAGCTATCTCTTCAGTGGTACACACTACTCTCTATTTCTGGACTGGGATGTTTTCTGTTAGCTTGAGTTTTTCCTCCCAGCCCCAAGCTCCCAGAATAACAACTCCAAGACTTAAATATAGTTATAAATGCCTAGGCCAAAGCTTCGCATATTCTCCAACTAGCTTGTAATTTAATGTTCTGTTTATTCTAATCTGAGTTCTGTCACGTGGCTAGTTACCTCTGCACAGCTTTCATGAGTCTGTCCTCCTGAGGGGTCCTGGAGTCAATCCTCTGTGCTCCTCTCTATCCCAGAATCCTTTGTTCTTACTGGAACTCCCACCTCCTATTTCCTGCCTAAGCTAATAGGCTAACAGCGTTGTTTATTGACAGGTGAATGGTTTTATAGAGTGCACAAGGCATTATCTCTACACATTTGTGATGTTTTGTTCATGGGAAGGAGCTGGCCATTCCAGTTACCTTCCTGACTTCTCTCTGACCCTTTATTCCTCACCTGCTCACAGAAACAAGGAACAACTACAGAGCTCAGCCAGTTTGAATGAGGGGTTAGTCCTAGGACTTGGGGACAAGCACAGACTTTCTCCATTTAGGAACTATTGCTTGAAAGATGTAGACCCCATCTCCTTGCACAAATTATCTTTATCCCTCAAGCCTAGAACAGCACATCCTGCCTCAAGGTTATTGAACTGCTTGGGGGACTCTGTAGCAGTCATATGGCTCAGTCCCTGAATCATAACAAGTTTTTATTCAAATGTCACTCTCTAGCTAAGGTATTCTCTGGTCTTTACCTAATATTGCAAGTTCCTTCCCAACACTTCCTAGCTGCTTTCTAACGTTAGCTCTCTTTAGTCACTGAGTTAGTCAGCTTTCCATTTCTGTAACAAATACCCAAGTTAAATAAGAGGTATATTTTAGTACATGGGTTTTAATGCAAGTTTCGGGCCTGTGTCCAAGCAAGATATAGCAGGTAGCCCATGATCAAGCAGTTTGTCCATCTTATGGTGGAAACTCTCTCTCTCTCTCTCTCTCTCTCTCTCTCTCTCTCTCTCTCTCTCTCTCTGTGTGTGTGTGTGTGTGTGTGTGTGATGGTTTCTGACAATAGTCTTCAGGAGCATATTGCTTAGTAGGACCCACAGTGCTGGGACAGAGGGTAGGAAGCATGGCGGGGGGGGGGGAACCTATTACAGTCCCATCATCACTCATACAAAGCTACATGTGATTCTCATGCCTCAGGTTCAGAGGGCAGGCTCCCTAGAGCTTTGGTTCTGTTCTCCTTCAGTCACAACACTCACTGACTCCACTATGGTATTATCAGTGGGTTTGTGGAAGAGTCACTCTACCAGCCAAGCTTAAATTGATTGGCAACAACCTGCTGATCCACAGAAGAATATTCATCATATTCCAGACTAGGCAAGAATTTTCCACTCCCAGATGCATTCGAATTCAGATAGTAGGTCACTTCTCAAGATAACTCCTGGCTGAAGCACCATGAGGATTTGCTGGGAGATGAAATGAATTTCTTTTCTGAAGCAGATTTATGCTTCTTATCTATTTAGAGCACAAAACTGAAAATCCTTCAGTACTTTCTAACACACAGAACTGCCTGTACCTGCACTGCTATCTGCCCTTCCTTTCTCATTTGTTTTCTGTGCTATCTCAGAACTCTGTTTTTGTTATTTTTTTTTTCTAAAAACTGAAGTTTCCTTTTTTTGTTTTGTTTTTTTTTTTTTTTTTGAGACAGGGTTTCTCTGTGTAGCCCTGGCTGTCCTGGAACTCACTCTGTAGAGCAGGCTGGCCTTGAACTCAGAAATCCACCTGCCTCTGCCTCCCAAGTGCTGGAATTAAGGGTGTGCACCACCACTGTCTGGCATGGTTGTGCATCTTGATCTGCACGATGACTCATTGCTTCGTGGGGAAGAGAAGCAGGTGAACGTCAGGCCTCATCTAGCCACCTTGTGAAACCCTTGGAAAATCAGACTGCTTATTTCTGAACCCCATCCTAGCATCTTCACTGGTTTCCTTCCAGAGTTGCTCATACCTGATTCCGTGAGCTTTTGTGAAAGAAGTTGTTATTTAGTGGCTGCTCGCTTTGGCACCCCAGTGGAGGACCTTAGCTGCCATCTTGCCTTACCCTACGTTTTTAACAAGTAACCCATTTTTTACTGAATGACTTCAATTCTTTATAATGGTGATAAGCTGAAGACCAAGATTTTTATGTCTGGCCTTTGGGGGTTTCTTCAGATCCAAATTATAGCAGACCATTGTATGTTGCCCTTTGTTAAAAGCAATGATTCAAGAGGGTAGCATGTTTGAGTCTTTTATTTCAACAGTTGAATCAGTATTAAAGCTGTACTCATTGTGGTTTGGAGTAGAATTTTGGATATGGGCATATTATAAGATTTAATAGATTTTGCTATTCATGAAAACACCTGTTTCTTTTTTCTTTTCTTTTCCTTCAGCATCCTATTAACACATGTAAAATTTTGAGATTCAGTATTAGGTAAACTAATACAACACTTAGCTATGTCCTCCAACCGTCCATTAACAATAATTCCAATAGGATAGTGATGAACCAAGGCCTCTAAGTCTCCATCATTGATTTTAGAGCCTAATGAAGAAGAAAAACACCAAGAAGTCACACAGAAGTGTGATGAGCATCTGGAGCCCCACAGCATGCCTGCCATGTAGGGTAAGAAATAATAAAACGAGGTACTAGGAATTACAACAAAGGATCAAGCCCATTCAAAGACCTTTGCTCTGACCAAGGTGAGGTAAAAGTCAAGAAGGGTTATTAGCTATCAGCAAGGAAGTAAGCACAGACTGGTTTAGGCAGAGCTAATTAGAATGTTCAAAAGCTCATCAGGCAGCAGAGTGTACAAGAGTATGGATGAAAGGTAGAATTCTAAGAGACAGGCAGTGCCCAGCCTTTGGAGCATCATGGCAAAGAGTTTATATTTCATCCCTACTGGAATAGAAAGTCATTCAAAAGTTTCAAATAGAGTGCCCTTTAGGGGAAATGGTTTGCATTGAATAATATACGCAGTAACTGAGATCTCTCCTGGGTGCTGCTTCTCACCTAGCTTCCTACCATGAGGCTAATCTCTAAACAACCAGACAAAACCAGTTAAGCTTCGCTGAACTGTAGAGTCTATTCAAGTGGTTACAATTCAGTTCACAAAAGATTGATCACATTAGTGTTTTCAAAACGTAACCTCCCTCCATTGCCCAGTGGTCTTGTTTCTACTCACAGAGGCAACGCCACTAGGTACTTGCTAAAAGCTGAGGTTCTGGTCCACTCTAGACACCTCGATTCAGCACTTCTCAGTTGATTCTAATGCATGCTCAAAGCTTGAGAATGACAAAACCAGATAGCAACTAGTGGGGAAAACAAACTAGACCTGTGTTTTGTAAGCAGAGTAGATATTAATGTTTCATTAAAATTTCTTTTGTTTTGTTAGCAGCATTTATTGTGCATCTTGGACTTTAGGCTATCAAAATGATTACAGGTTCTTAATTAATGAGGTCTGAATGAAGGGAAGTTGAAGATTGCCTCCTGGAGTGTTGGACAATGGGCGTGGGGGGAATAAAGGGAGTGGGAGAAAACCCATGTACCACCAGAGTTCCAGTGCTCTGGGCAGGTGGATGTGGAAGACTGCTGCACACTTTCCACTTGGCTCCTGGTGGGTGTCTGGCTGTGGGAAGCCAGGGGATTCCCAGTTCATGGTGGGAGGGTACCAGGTTCTCAGTCTCAGGCATCCCAGACACCACTGGACACTGTGGAAGAGCTGAGAAAAAATGGGGGACCCCAGGGATGGCTCAGTCATTCCAGGGGCCAAAGGGAGGAGAGGGGGTGTTGGATGGTCCCCATGTGGGTGAGAATCCTCGGTCCGGTCCATGACTGGAATGCAGGAAGGCCTCCCACCACTCGTTAGGGGAAAACCTATCCCATTTTTCAATCATGATCAGAGACAGTCTGTGGTTTTAGTGCTTTACTGTAGAAAGGCAGGGAAAAGAGAGAAGGTAAAAAGAAAGAGAGAGAGGCCAGACCCCTCAAAATGGCTAATGTCAAAAACTTAGGAGACAGCACATGCTGCTAAGTTTGTGGAGCAAGGGGAACACTCCTCCACTGCTGGTGGGATTGCAAACTTGTACAAGCACGCTGGAAATTAATTTGGCAATTTCTCAGAAGATTGGAGATAGTTCTACCTCAAGATTCAGCTATACCACTCCTGGGCATATACCCAAAAGATGCACCACCATCACACCAGGACACTGCTCAACTATGTTCATAACAGCTTTATTCATAATAGCCAGACCCTGGAAACAACCTAGATGTCCCCTAACTGAAGAACAGATAAATAAAATGTGGTTCATTTACACAGTGGAATACTACTTAGCCAATAAAAAAATAAGGACATCATCAATTTCAAAGGCAAATGGAAGGGACTAGAAAATATCATCCTGAGTGAGGTAATACAGACCCAAGAGGACATGTATGGAATGTACTCATAAGTAAATATTATCCACAAAGTACAGGATAGCCATGCTGTAATCAACAGATCCAAAGAAGCCAAACAAGGGGGGCCTAGGGGAGGATGATTGAATCTTTCTCAGAAGGGGAAACAAAACAGATACTGGAGGTCGATGGAAGGGGGGAACTGAGTGGAAGAGGGGATGGGAAAGGGAGCAGGGTGGAAAGGGGTGTCATATGTAGAGAGAACAGGGGAGAGAGTAGGGAGATTGGCAGTGGGGGGCAATCTCTAGGACTTGCTAGAGACTTGGGATGGGAGGAGGCCCCAGAGCATCTACAGGGGCAACTCTAGCTGAGACTCCTAGCTGTGGGAGATATGGATCCTGAAGTGGCTACTTCCTGTAGCATGACTCTCAGTGGAGGGATAAGGACAACAACCCACCAATAAAACTTTGTAACCAAAATGTGTCCTGACTACAAGATGTGTAGGGACAAAGACAGAGTAGAGACTGAGGTAATGGCCAACCAGTGACTGTCCCAAATTGAAACTCATCCCGTGGGTAAGAACCAACCCCTGACACTATTAATGATACTCTATTATGCTTGCAGACAGGAACCTAGCATAACTGTCCTCTGAGAGGCTCCACCCAGCAGCCAATGGAAAGAGGTGCAGAGACTCACACTCAAACAGTAGTTGGAGCTCAGGGACCCGAAGAGGACAGGGACTCTATAGGAAGACCAAAAGAGTCAACTTACCTGTAACCTAGAGGTCTTCCAGAGACTGAACCACCAACCAAAGAGCAAGTATGGGCTGGATCTAGGCCCCCTGCACATATGTAGCAGATGAGCAGCTTGGTCTTCATGTGGGTTCCCCAAGAACTGGAGCAGGGACTGTGCCTGAGGACCCCATTCCCCTAAATGGGCCTCAGTGGAAGGGGATGCACTTAGTCCTGCAGTTACTTGTGTGTGTGTGTGTGTGTGTGTGTGTGTGTGTGCGTGCGTGTAAGGGAGAATGACACCCATGGGGGCTCCCCTTTCTCAAAAGTAAAGAGGAATGTGGAATGGGAGTATGTGTGAGGGGGTTCTGGGAGGTGAGGAAGGGCTGATATTGGGTTGTAAAGTGAATAAAAAACCCACTGGGGAGTGGGGGAAGACAAGAGATAATTTAAAGTTGTGGTATTCCTCCTGTTTTTTTACATATTGAAATACATATTCATAGGAGGCTGAGTTAAAACATATTACCATAAGCAGAAGTATAAAGTAAATAGATGCAGTTATTTTAAGAGTTATTTTAAAGACCTCACAAAAGACCTTAAAGACTGTAGAAGCTCCACAGTTGGTTAGGCAATGGAGAGGTGAAGGTGTTTCTTGACCTGTATCATGTGCAGGCTCACCAATGATGCACTAAGTCCAGAATGATACATGGGGGAAAAGTGTCTGAGTGGGGTAGACTGTGCAATAGGAGACATGGAGGAACCATGGAACAGTGGACAAGACTTAATTGGCTGATGTACTCATTTGGGTTTTATCGTAATGGCACTGAATCAACAAATCATGAAAAAAATGTTTCCATTTCTTTTGTGTAAGATATCTAGAAGCCAGACATGGTGGGGCATCCCTGAAATCCTAGCACTCAGTAGGCAGAGATAGGAGAATCAGGAGTTCAAGGGTATCCTCAGCTACATAATGATTTCAATACTGTTCTAGGCTACGTGAAGCCCTGTCTCAAAAACAAACAAACAAAAAAGAAAGCTATTAAGTGTTTATCAAGTATGTACACACACAATATAAAGGTTTCCATTTTTAGTCAATGAAGAATTTCTGCAATTTTCAAAGACCTAACCCCCTTCATAGTGATTAAAAAAACTTTTTTGCTTGAAATATCTCTGTCTCTGAATGACCTTAACAACTGGGATTTTAATGATAAATATAACGTTGAAATGGGACAATTATTTTGCTATTACCAACCAAACATCTGATAGAGAACTAATGCCCAAAATATATAAAGAACTCAAACTAGATATCAAAAAAAAAAAAAACCCAAATAATCTAATTAAAAATAGAACATAGATTTAAACAGAGAATTCTCAGTAGAGGAAACTCAAATGGCTAAGAAACACTTAAAAAAAGGTTCAACATCCATCAGGGAAATGCAGATCAAAGATACTTTGAGATTCCATCTTACACCTGATAGAATGGCTCATCAACACAAATGACAGCTTATGCTGGTGAGAATGTGGAACAAGAGGAAAACTTCTCCATTGCTGGTGAGAGGGCAAACTTGTTCAGCCACTATGGAAATCAGTGTGGAAATTCCTCAGGAAGATGGGAATGGATCTATCTCAAGTCCCAGCTATACCACACTTGAACATATATCCAAAGGATGTGTCAATCTACCACAGACACTTGTTCAACTTTGTTCATTGCTGCTTAATTTATAATAGTCAGAAATTGGAAGCAACCTAGATGTTTCTCAACAGAAGAATGGATAAAGAAAAATGTGGTCCGTTTACACAGTGGAGTACTACTCAGCTCTTTAAAAAATAAGATTGTGAAATTTGTAGGCAAAAAGATGGAATTAGAAGAGTCATCCTCACTAAGGCAAAAGGATGGACAACCCAGAGACTGCCCCATCCAGGGGTCCATCCCATAATCAGCCACCAAACGCAGACTCTATTGCATATCCCAGCAAGAACTTGCTGAAAGGACACTGATATAGCTATCTCTATAGCTATGCCAGTGCCTGGCAAATATAGAAGTGGATGCCCACAGTCATCTATAGATAGAACACAGAGACCCCAATGGAGGAGCTAGAGAAAGTACCCAAGGAACTGAAGGGGTCTGCAACCCTATAGGTAGAATAACAATATGAACTAATCAGTACCCCTAGAGCTCGTGTCTCTAGCTGCATATGTAGCAGAAGATGGTGTATTCAGCCACTATTGGGAAGAGAGGCCCCTTGGTCTTGCAAACTTTATATGCCCCATAGAGGGGAACGCCAGGGACAAGAAGTGGGAGTGAGTGGGTAGGGGAGCAGGGTGGGGGGAGGGTATAGGGGTCATTCGGGATAGCATTTGAAATGTAAATGAAGAAAATATCTAATAAGATAATTAAAGAAGAGTCATCCTCAGTGAGGTATCCCAGACCCAGAAAGATAAATATGGTATGTACTTGCTTATATTATATTCACTAATATTTAATGGACATTAGTCATTAAAGAAATGATAACCAAGCTATAATCTGTAGACTCAGAGTGGTTAGACATAGAAGAAAGGACTAAGGTGACACATAGATATCCCTAGGGGATAAATAGAACAGAAGGGGAAAAATAGAATAGATTTTGTGGGTGGACCAGAGCTGGGTGTAGTGGTGATAGTGTGTGGGAGGATATGGGAGGACATGTGGGAAGGGGGAGGGGAGAAGGGACTGGGGGAAGGAATGAGGGGAGAGGTATCTAGGACTGAAGACTATTTGAGGGGCAGTATGAACACCTAGTGCAGTGGAAACTTCCTATAAGATATGGAAGTGATCCTAATGATGTCTCCAAATAATAAGGAAGATGGAACCCCCTGCTAGTCATCTGTCACCAAATGAAGCATTCAGTGCTTGAACTGGGTCTCATTCAATTGAGTTGTTTGCCCAAACGGCCACACAGAAATCCCTCTAACCCTAGACTGTTGCCTAGACTATGGGTTGCTCTCTACAAACTGACAGTAAGGCCCCAGTGCTGAAGACAGCACCCACACAACTCATTGAACATGGAGAGATTGAGCTGGCGCCTATATAGAACCTTTACCCACCACCACCATGTTCTAGTGTTTATGGCATAGAAAGGTACTCTGCAGGCTACCAAAAGAGAAACGTTAACACTAACGCAACCACAAAACCTTTGATTTACAATCTGTCCTGCCTATATGCTAGGGCAATGGTGGCATAAATCTTATAGAAGTAACCAGTTTATGTCTGATCGAACTTAAGGTTCATTGAGCAAGATGGAACTGATACTTGATACTCATCCAGAATCTAGATAGCTCAGAGACCTAGAGTAAAACTAAGTACTACTGGTCTAAAAAAAGAAAAGAATAAGATGATTCCTAATAATATAATGCTATACTTTATTCAATCATCATCAGAGAGGCTTCATTTTTCAGCAGATGAGAATAAATACAGAGACCCATAGCAAGACATTATGCAGAGAGTGAGAGATGGAGAGAGAGAGAGAGAGAGAGAGAGAGAGCGCAAGAGAGACAGAGACAGACAGAAAGAGACGGACAGAGAGAGAGGGAGAGACAGAGAGAAAGACAGAGAGAGACAGAGACAGAGAGACAGACAGCTCTAAGCATGACGTCGCCATCAAATCTCTCTCCTTGGGGACCAGAGAACCCTGTGAAAGGGAAGGCAGAAAGAACCGGGGAAGCAGAGGGCACAGAGAACACCAGGAGATAAGGTTCTTTAAACCAATTGAGCAAAGCTCATGTGAACTCACGGAGACTGAAACAGCATGCACAGGTCCTACAGGGGTCTGCAGCACGCACAGGTCCTACAGGGGTCTGCAGCATGCACAGGTCCTACATGGGTCTATGAAGATTAATATTTCACTACCCAGACGGTCTGATCAGAGAGAGCTCCAGACAGCCTAAGAAATGGTTGAAATTCTTGTCTATCCAAAGCCCCCAATGACCATCTGTTTCTAACTCAGTCTAGGAGAGTCCAGGTCTACCCTTTTCTGGATGCGATGATGGAGGGCACTTTTACCTCTAAGTTGACAACACACACATGAGCACACACTCAGAAGCAGCTATGGAAAGTGGTGGCTGTAGTTTCAATGTGTCCCCCAAATGTTCACACACTGAAAGCCTGTGTCTGGTGTTAGTTTTGATACCATGATGCCTGGGAACTAGTGAAGTATATTAGGTTAATGATAAAGATGAATGTAATTCTTGCAGACTTAGGGATCTGTGATACCAGACTGTTTCCAGAAATAAGTGAGCCTGATTCCTGAATTTCTTTGACATCTTCTCTTGCCAGGTTGTCTGTCTTTCTGCACACAGCTGCTTCCCTTTTTGCTGTTCTACCATCCTGCCACAAATGGTGGCTTCCCCAACAGTGGCCAAACACTTGGGGGGGCTGCCACTCAAGCTTGAAATTTCAACCTTTAAAAACTGTGGTCTACCTGATATTGCGGCCTCTTGTGAGGCTATGCCAGTGCCTGGCAAACACCGAAGTGGATGCTCACAGCCAGCTATTGGATGGAACACAGGGTCCTCAATGGAGGAGCTAGAGAAAGTACCCAAGGAACTGAAGGGGGCTGCAACCCTGTAGGTGGAACAACAATATGAACTAACCAGTACCCCCTGACTTTGTGTCTCTAGCTGCATATGTAGCAGAAGATGGCCTAATCGGCCATCACTGGGAAGAGAGGCCCCTTGGTCNTGCAAACTTTATATGACCCAGCACAAGGGAAGGCCTGGGCCAAGTAGTGGGAGTGGGTGGGTAGGGGAGCGCAGGCGGGGGGGGGGGTATGGGGAACTTTCGGGATAGCATTTGAAATGTAAATAAAGAAAATAAAGAAAACAAAACAAAACAAAACTGTGGTCTAAATAAAACTCTTTCCTTTATAGAGTGTCCAGCCTTAGGAGGCATTTTTTTTTTTTTTTTTTTTTTTTTTTTTTTACAGAAACACGGAATAGTACAATATGGGCATATAAATTTGATCATAGTAATCATTTCATGCTAAGCATATGATAATATAAAATGGTGTACGCCTCTAATACATGCAAGGAAAATGAATTTGAAAGATTCTGCATCTCTGGAAATAGAGTAATAATTAAACCATATTTCCTGCCCCACCAACTCCCCAGGCAGGTGACTTTTCTTCAGAATTAGTATGCTATTTTAACACACAGGGACATAAAAGCATTCTAAGTATCGATGATTAAATTTCCTGTTCCCCCTACGTATGGTGCCAGTAGTATTTTCAAACTCTTCCTGTTGATTTTTAAGCAATTTGCTCTGTGCCCTAAGAAGACACTATGGAAGCTAAATGTAAAGGAGGAACAGGGAGGAAAAGCACCCTTAGGGAGAGGGAATTTGCCAGTGATATAGTAGGAGTGAGGAAGCTTGCATTAGAAATCACACCATGTTAACCCTTTTATTCCAGGAGAAAAATACAACAGAAGTTCAGAAGAGCCAGCTGAAAATATTCCATGTGCATAAATTTATTTTAAACTCTATTGTATCACATTATACAAGCAATTAAACATGGCTTCATGTTGGTGAAATGTGAAAATTCATCATTCATGTCAGTACTGTTTTTTTGTTTTGTTTTTTGTTTTTTGGCTATTTACAAGTAAGGAATTCCTATGTACTTTATATACCTCTGCATTTGTATGTACATATGTAGGAATACATGTCTATACATATGTACACACAGAAATACATCTATGGCCATACACATAGCTATAGATATGTCTGTCATATAGAATAATCTCTTCAGAAAGATCTAAACTTAAAAAGAAAGAAAAAGTTGTAAACAGGGTCTTCTCTGTGTCATTTGGTGATGTAGAACAGGACAGGATGACATTCTAGGAATGTGTCCAGGTGTCCAAATACCCTTTTTAAGCCCAGTGTCTGTAAAATTCACATGGGATAGAATGCAAAAAAGGTAGCAAACAGGCTAAAAAAACCAGGCCCAGTATACAAGTCTCCCCTTGGTTTTAAAAACTTGAGAATGTAACTGCCCATAACGTGCATGCTTGCTCGGTCAAGAATGGTCTATGGATAGATAGCAATTGTGTGCTGGACTGCAGCGTGATTTCACGACAGCGGGACTCCACTTCAGTCGGCCATCTCCTCGCTGCCGCCCTGTCTGCGGCTGCGCGGTGGTGTCGGCAGCATGCACTGCGCGTGCGCTGCTGATCATTCACTTTAATGTGCTTTTGCACTGCCGGAAGAAGTAAACAAAATCCAGGTCTTTCGCCTGAAAATCAACTGTCACCTGGAAAGATAAAAGACACCAGGATTGTACATGCTTAGACCACCTCTACGCCACAGTGCACCCTAGCTCGAGAACTTATCATATGTCAAAGGCATTCAAAGAACCAGGAACTCCAAAAGAAGTAAAGGAAGGGAAAACATTATGTCTGCTTTATGACGTGTGAATCAGAAAGACAATCTAAAGTATTATGAATCCTGCGGGTTCTTGTGGGATTAGAGGCAGACAACATGCTTTCCAATATAAATGAGAGGTAGGCAGAAAGCATCTTGTGGTGGTGAAGGCAAAAGACGACTCCACGATGAGTCACTTGCCTTGCAGCCCAGCCTGTAGGACAATTACATGCACCTGTGCCTTGGTTTATGGCCACTGGAACTTTCATGGGCAATTCTCCATGGTGATGTCCTTTGCCCTCTACACCCAAAGCTATTGGATACACTCAGTCTTTCTTCCATAGAAGGCCCAGTGAGGTGACCAGAATGAGTCAGGGGCTAGGAGGTAGAACGCACACTAGACACCCAGAAAGTGAAAACCACAATGTCTCACTCCCCTGCATTGCTCTCCCTCCCCTTTTTTACTTTCCCACACATAGAAACCAAGTCCAGCTGGGCAGTGGTGGCACACGCCTTTAATCCCAGCACTTGGGAGGCAGAGGCAGGTGGATTTCTGAGTTCAAGGCCATCCTGGTCTACAGAGTGAGTTCCAGGACAGCCAGGGCTACACAGAGTCTTGAAAAACCAAGAAGAAAGAAAGAAAGAAAGAAAGAAAGAAAGAAAGAAAGAAAGAAAGAAAGAAAGAAAGAAAGAAAGAAAGAAAGAAAAGAAAGAAACCAAGTCCATGTACCAGACCATATGCAGAGAGAATGTGAAAGGCAGATACGGAATCCAGCTGGGCACACCACGGTGCTTAACAGTAAGACACAGGCTGGAGAACATTCTACAGTGTGTTAGTGCTTGGTAAATGCCACAAGGGCATTTCCTCATTTGAGCTGATTATCAGCTCTGCTCAACAGGTAGACCTACTCAAGTTCGTAATTTTCCCACAGGCACAGCCAGAGAGCAGGCATTGGAAATGGCAGAATTATTTCATTTGTTAGAGCCTAAGTCTTGGGTGGGAGTTCAGGTGTTGATTCCTACAGGATTGAGTTCTATCTTATTTCCCCCATAATCAGCCTCCTGTCGAAGTCGTAATAACCTTCCCAGCTGTCAACATGCATCGAGGCTGATGCAATTTTACCATCAACAATATGCATCTCTGCAGATACTGTTACAATTAGCCAACAGGGAGTTCCTTTTCTCTGTATCTCATTTTTCCTCTGGAGGCAGAATTTGGGGGGGAAAAAAAGCCTCAAAGTTTTTGCTCAAATAATGAAGAAAATGTTAAGGAACACGAAAGGCCAAAGGACTCTCCACCTGCCATAATATTAATCTCATGGACTATGAGAACAGAGAGTTCATATAAGTAACACATTATAGAGGAAATGAAGGCCCAGAGAAGCTAGGTGACTAGTCTGACATCATACAACTGGCAACTCACTAGGAAGACTCAGAACTTTTTCTGTTGGCCAGGATGTGTGGTGGCTCTGTTGAGTTTTCATGCATCGCATAAAGCTTCACTCTATCTGACTTTTATTAATTAAATGTACACTTATTAGGTTCTACAGGCCTTACACTAACTAGTTGGAAGAATTAGAATTTTAATTCATACAGATTTCCCTAGTGAGCTTGCTACTGTGTTGAGAAAGCCTGATGGATAGCTTTTGAGGACCATTGATGGAACAGTATAAAGCGGTATTTATCTCTTAGCACATTGCCAATGGTAGGGACCAGAGGTGTTAAGTCTGAATGGGTTGAGAGGTCTGGGAAACCTTATCAGAAGATGTGGTGTGATACAAAAAGCCAGCTGGAAAGATGTGAGTGTGTGATAGAGGCATGCCGGCTACTGGGGAGGGGAGATGCAGACTCTGACCAAGAGGAAGGGGATACTTGTGCTGGGGATAGGAGAACAACCTGGCTGGAGCAGAAAGAAGAGGAAGGTGTATCTTACCTAGGCAAACATATAAAGACCCTGCCTCCAGGCCAGAATCTGGCAGGGAAGGAGAAGGTAGCCAGTCCATGTGGGAGGAAGGATTGAATTGCAGTGATTAGCTGGTTTTGGAAGCATGTAAGTAGCTTATTTTGACCCCTGTTAGCAAACACTCTCTGCTCTATTTCTGGGTGTTCGAAGTCACACCTGACCTGGGTGTGGCTTCCCCTTGGGCACAGTGGTTACCTACCTTGTCATGGCCACTCGTTGTGATGTGCTTTTCCATTCTTCTTCCTCTCCTTCCGTTCTTTCTGGAGGCGCTCCAGCTCAGCCTCATACATCATCTCCTGGATCAAATACTTCTCTCTCCTCATCCGGTCCCTTAGATCTTTTGGGAGGTCTGGTATCAGATAGGAAATGAGGTGCTTTATACAAAACACGAGGTGCTAAAAACACAACAGAGAAACACAGCAGAATCAGAAGGAGGGGTTGGGACCTGGGATGTGGGGGGAGTGGGAAGAGGCTAGGGGAGACACTCACTGAAAGGGCAAAGGGTAGGTGAGAACAGAACTTGGTTTGGTGGTACCGACTAGAGAGGAGGACCAGGGGCTGAGGGACTGCTGAGGAGAGATGCTCAAAGCAAAGAAGACCAGGAAAACGGAAACCCAGGAGCAAATCCTGGCTCAGCAGCTTTCATTGCTTAGAAGCCAACCTGAGCATAGGCCACTTAACTCCTCAGGGTCTTAAACCAGTCATGCTATAAAGATTAGTTTGAAGACTCTATGTAGATTGCTAAGTGTTTGCAAAACCCAGTAAGAGTCACCCAAGGACCTGGGGGTAATGGTCATTTGGAAAAGAAAGGTTCTCTCTTTGGGAAAGTGCCACATATTTGTTACCTGAAATGTGAATGGCTGGAACTCTAGAGTCACGGTCACTTTGGTCTGTCTATGTCCAGACGACTGGTGAATTACCAGATGACAGTGAGATTAAGAGTCTTTATAATTCTAAACTACTTTAATCGCTATAAAGCTGTGCTGAAGGATAGCGATAAGGGTTCTCCATTTATTTAAAATGAACTCAGTGACACACAGCCTGCACAAAATTCTGCCAGTCAAGAGGTTTTTCTGTATCTTTCTAGTGCTTTAAATAGTTAACAACAATATACAGAAAGGGTATGGAAAGTTCTAAATGGAAAGCCACTCAGTAGTTTAATGCTACCCTTATTTTTTTAATGTATGGTATGCATGCATGTGTGTGCATGTGTGTATATCCACATATGTGTTTGTAGATGTGCTTGTTAGTGTGTATGCATGTGGAGGCTGCCGGTCTCTGCATGTTGGGAGTCTTTCTCCATCATATTTCATCTTAGATTTGTTTGACAGGTCTCTCATTGAGACTGGAGCTTACCGTTTGGGCCAGAGTGACTGGTCAGTTAACTCCTGGTACCCATCTGTCTTCACTTCTTCTTGTGCTGCCATTACAGGCATGTCCCACCTCTCCTTATTTTTACATTGGTACTGAGCATCCAAATGCAAGTTTTCATATTTGCCTGCAAGCTCTTTACCCATTGAACCAACTTGAAAGTACCCTTTCTTATTTAGTTTGAAAAAAAAATGCAAGACCAGGCTAGGTTAAGCATATCTCTTTCTTATTTATTTATAGACATGGTCTCCTGGGCTCAGAAATCTCTATGTTGACTGGGCTGACCTAAAACTCAGAAATCTCCCTGTATCTGCACCATTAGTGTTGGGATTAAAGGCCTGCACTACCATACATGGGAAAAATTTCTTCTTTAAAGAGGGACTGCAGATGGCTCACTGTGTTAAAGATCCTTACCACCCATCCCCCAGACTGACAAACTGAATTCCATCCCCCAGAAGGTGAAAGGAAAGAACTGACTGCAGTAAGAAGTCGCCCCCCCCCCCCCGGAGGCTATACATTCACATTGACATTGGTATACATGTGCACACACACATGAAGAAACAGTTATTGTAAAGATGTCTAAACATAGGGACTTAGCCATTAATTAGTTTATTTCCAGAGCATAAGAGCTTAATATCATCTTCCCTTGGCTGTCTGGATTGATGGGGCAAAGCGATGACAGAGTTATCTCAAAGTTTTAAGACACTTCTAGTCCAAAAAGAGGCATCTCTGGTTTGTACAAATCTGGCTCCAATATATGTGACAAGAGATGGAGTTGACTTTATAAGTGGAGTTATAGTGATACAAAATTTCCTAAAAGCCCCAAAGAAAATAGCTGATATGTTTTAACCAAAACAGATTGCCTTTCCTAAGCCTCTTTGACTCTTTAGGTAATGCCACAGTGATGCACACAGAGGCAACAGGTGGAGCATCAAACTCAATGTCTTCCAGATCATCTGGGAACACCTCCTGCACCATCTTTTTTTTTTTAAATAGATATTTTCTTTATTTACATTTCAAATGCTATCCCGAAAGTTCCCTATACCCTCCCCCTGCCCTGCTCCCCTACCCACCCACTCCCACTTCTTGGTCCTGGCGATCCCCTGTACTGGGGCATATAAAGTTTGCAAGACCTAGGGGCCTCTCTTCCCAGTGATGGCCGCTCCTGCACCATCTTAGAGCAAGGACATCACAAACAATTTCTCAGCACCTCTGGAAGCAGGGATGGGAAAACCGCATCTCTTAAAGATTCTGAATCATGGTCCTAGAATATTAAATGTAGGGCCTAGGATTCCTACTTGGTTACTAAGAGAACTTGAAACACCCAGAAAACTTGAATGTTCCAATTAAGGAAAAAGATGAAAGCGAGGCTACATTATATGGCCATGCTACTTTAGAAAGTCAGTGCTGGCGCTGGAAGTCTCTGTCACACTTTTACGTGTTACTCCAAGTGACTTCATTATACCAAAGGAAATAAAGGAACTGTTTGAGAAAACTCACCTCAAACACAATGATAAAAGCCAGTCGAGCTGCGAGGACATGCCAGAACTGCAGTGTGTAGCCATAGGGTGCCAAAGAGTGAGGAGGGTCACGGTAGTCTCGATATCTAGAAACACATGAGAAGGTTGTATCCCTACCCTGGTTCTCCAGGTCCTCAAGTCTCTTCTATCTTCACCACGAAGTCTTTATACACACGTTGAACAAATGTTGAAGGAAAACAACCCCTTTCTCTAAGCTAGACATCTGTCACTTTGTTTGTCCAGTATTTTTTTTTTCCTTTTGGTAAAATAATCTCTCTTCTCTTCCGGGAATCACCATCCACCAGTGGTTGGGTAGGAATTACCTCTCACTCAACCTCAGCTCAAAAGATTCTGAAGATTCACTGCCCCCCTCCTGGCCTTCCCCTCACACAATCCCTCTCTCTTGGCTCAGCCATTAAAGGATCACAACCTTTGGGCTCACAACCAAAAATATACTTTTATAATTTTAAATAACAAAAAAGGTTTTAGAAGTAAGCCTTTTTTTAATCTTTTTTTTTTTTTTCAGATAGGTTGGCCTCGAACTCATGGTGTAACCAAAGATGACTTGTACATCTGACTCTTCTACCTCTACCTTTAGAGTGCTGGCATTCAGGTCTATGTCACCCTACCTAGTTTTTGTGTTGCTGGAGACTGAACCCAGGGTTTCATTTATGCACAAGTACTCCAACATCTGTCCTATGTCCCCAGTCTAGTAAATGGGCTTTTAAATTAAAATTATACTCATCATTTGACAAATAAAAATCCCAGTTCCAGGCCTAAGTTACCCTTTATGGAGCTATTACCCAAGGAGGTCCCATAGATCCTCAAACATGACCAGCTACTATCAATGCTCTCGGTTACCCTCCAGGAACCTTATAGTAAGACCCTATTGCTAAAGGCACCAAATACTTGAGTCATAGAACACGGATTCAGCAAGCTGGTCCTGACTCCATCCCAACAAAGCTGAGAGGTGCTATGTACACTGCTGGAAGAGTGAACTGATTATCACTCTTATCCAGCTGTGAACTCTTTGAGCTACACCAATATCTGACCTGGTAAGACATGTTCACTGGTACAATAATGATATAAAGTCATGGGAGTAACTAGCCAGTTTCTAATTGGATTTAAGGCCTGATACACAAGCTGAAATCCATACTGGCTCTGTTATATGGCCAAGAACATGTGGCTAGATAGGTCATAGCCCCTCGGGGAGAACCTACTACCTTGGGGACTAAGTGGGGATAGTATTAAGCTGATACCTATAGATTAGTGCATTTCTGAGCCCAGATAAAAGAAATTTCTCATTTTTAAAAATCATCTTGCAGTCAATGGTGATTAACCCAGAGACTGACAATTAGTGACGACTCAGAGAATAAGATACTGTAGATTGCTTGATCCATCTTAAATGGGACATTTATATTATTCCCCTCCTCCCAAAGCTCAGGGATTACTGTGGACCAGGGTGAAAAGACTCTGAATGTCAGAGATAGTGAGTAACTCTAAGGAAACAAGTTTTCTGGACAGAGCAAGGCCATTGTACAAATGAATTCACAGTGACTGTGACAGACCTATGGAAGCTCAAACCAGACAAAATATTAGCGTGGATAGGGAAAGTGAGCGTGAAGTCCGGCCCTTGAGTGAGAAGCTATTGGCAATGGAAGGACAGTTGGTTTTCTTTAAGGATGTGGCTCTATTGGAACATGGTCCACCATGCTCCAGTGGAACGCCACATATCCAAGAGTACATGGGCATATACATTGGACTTGATGAGCTAACAATTTTATAAAAGGACACAAAATTGGGTGAGGAGAGAAATGGGGATGAAGAGGGGAGGGGATGAATGAGATCAAATTATATTGTATGACATTCTCAAAAAAATAGCTAATACAAATTGAAACATCAGCAGGTGATGTTTAACACCCTCAGGACTGAGAAACACTGCTTTATTTTTGTGTTATTTAATTTTTATTCAAAAATTAACCAAATGAGACATAATCTATATTGTTCTTCTAACATGTTCCATGAAGGTTTTAATTGCCTTTATTCTTTCTGAAGCATGTTTTTCTTGGGCAGGGAATGTAAATTATATTCACCTTTGGTTTGCTAGAACTTCATTTGTACACCAATTGTGTATATAACCCAACAAAAATTTTAATATATTTTTCTGCCCAAACACTGGACATTTTTTCTTTTACTGGAAACATAAGTTTTATACTGCATATTTTGATTATGAGAACCACTGCTTTAAACAAACTCAGCCAGAAGGCCTGTCAGCAAAAGATTCCCATGCTAGAGCCACTTGAACTTAGCAGAAAGCATGGTGAGGCTCACACTCACCTGCAGTACTTCAGAGGGGTTCCTGAGAACTCACTGCCATCAGACTCTGGCTCAGACCGATTTTCAAAGTCAGAAATTCGGAACACAGACAAGCTGGCATTCACATAGCCAACCATGCACCTGGAAGAGATGCAGATTGTATAATTACAATAGCACCCATCCCCTTTACCTCTCTGCCACTAATGCCTTTACAATTAGCAACTCCTTCCACAGCGATGCTATGCCCAGCTGTGTCATAGACTTCCCTGCCTCTGCTTGGGTTCCCTTTTTCTTTGGAACCCCTTCTCCTTTGTTTGGAAGTGTAAATATGACTTATCTTTAGTGATCAACCAACACACCACCTATTCCGAGAAGATTTCCTCACCCAGAGTCAGCGTGACTCACCCACTTCTGTCTGAAGTGCCACTGCATTTAGATCAGGAATCTCCTTGAGCTTGTACTTGTGTTGGCCGCATACATATGTCTTTTCCCTTGAACTGCAGGATTGTGGGAGTGGAGTGGATGCCTTACGTTTTTATTTTAGGATCTAGTGGTTTTACACACTCACAAAATCTGGAAACATGGAATTTAGTTGACTTGATGGGAGGAAAATGACATGTCAGAGATTCTGTTGATCTTCCTGATGGGATGAGGAGAGAGAGTGTCATCCTAACTCCCAATCTGTCAGTTTCCTTCCTTCTTCTTATACTTTTTAGAGCATAAAATAAGGGGTTTCATGACAACATTTTCAGATGATTGTTCTTTGTTCATATTTACTTTATATTCTTTACTTTTAATTCTTTAATTAAAATAATTTACTCACTATTACTAATGTAATAATAGTCTGTGCGTGAGAGAGAATGTGGGAGGGGGAAGAGAAAATGACGCGTGTGTGTGTGTGTGTGTGTGTGTGTGTGTGTGCGTGTGTGTGCGCGCGCGTGTGTGTGTGTGTGTGTGTGTGTGTGTGTGTGTCATGGGACACATGCTGTGGTGGATCTGAGGAGGTCAGAGGACATCTTTGTGGAGTCAGTTCCCTCTGTCCATATTTACATGGATTTGGGGAGGGGTTGTTGAACTCAAGTTGCAAAGCTTTTGTAGCAAATTCCTTTGCCTTCTGAGTCATCTCACCGGCCCCAACATATGTAATTCTTTCAGTGAAAAGAAATTTCAGCATATATTATTCAGGGATTAAATGACACCAGGTAGGTAAAACATATAGTCCTATATTTAGCCAAATGCAAGACAACCGTGAGTGGTGGTTACTCGTATTACGTACACTGTGCCTTCTGCAGGTCAATACATATTGTGGAATGAATAAAACATGGTCCTCAGAGCATCTTCATTATCACATCTGATGTGATCTTAAGCTACTAAATCTTAAGCCAAAATGATGACACAAGCGATTTCCAAAGCATATGGCTTCTTCATATCATGCCCAGGATTAACCACTTGTCCTCATCATGGCCTTTACAAAGATGAGCTGAGCTTGAAGAACCATTTGCCCAGACACTTGAGGGTTAAACACATAGTCAGCAGGGATGCAACATTCCCCACTCCTCCCTACTTCTCCTTGAAATGGTAGTCTAGAGGATGACTGGATGAACTGTCTAGATCAGGGCATGCAGACATACTAATAGCTGTTGCAGAGAGAGCTGGTGTTTTGACACACAGAATTTAGTCATCATCTTAGTTGCTGAGCAGTGGTCTGGGAACAGGCAAAAGCCAGGCCCAGTACTGACATAGAATATTCATAGCTCTGCCTGTACTCTTCTCTCACAAACCAACTCCAAAGCTTTATGGAGATTCAAGCCATTGTCTTCTGGTTTTGTTTAAAATGTCCATTGACAAAAATCTAAAATTCTAATACAATACCTGTCTTATCAGTCATCCTTTATGCAAAGAAGTAAAAAAGAAGATAAATCTGTGAACCAATTTACTAAGCATATTCATGAAATGCCAGGCACAAACCCATGTTGGAAATATGTCTTCAGTGGCTGGTTACTCATACATACATATAATTAAATGTGGATCTAGTATACAAGCATATTGTCATCTTCTTTCTATAACAACTCAATTGTCATAGGAGAAGGGCCACTAATACTGAACTGTTTCCCTGATTCTTTTTACAATGGTAAGATCCCATCACTGCCATATTAGAAAGTTGAGTCTGCTATAAATTTAGAGAATTGGGATTTCATACTTTGGTTTAGCCACAGTGCAGCCAGTGATGTCTGTCCATCTACTCTGTACATCTGTCACAGTTGGAGGACCAGAAAGGGCAGGCTGATGTTGTGCCTACCACTCGGTTTGCTGGGATATGCTCTGCATACCCACTACCATTTTGAGAGAGAGAGAGAGAGAGAGAGAGAGAGAGAGAGACTGACTCTTGCATCTTGCATGTGTGTTTATCCTGATGATAAGAAAAAAATGAGAGGAATGATCCCCAAAAGAGTAGCAGACAAAGAAAGCTCTCTTATAATTAGGAAGGAAGTTTCCCTAAGNGTGATGTCTGTCCATCTACTCTGTACATCTGTCACAGTTGGAGGACCAGAAAGGGCAGGCTGATGTTGTGCCTACCACTCGGTTTGCTGGGATATCAGACAGATGATAGAGAGGAAGGTGAGAGAGAGAGAGAGAGAGAGAGAGAGAGAGAGAGAGAGAGAGAGAGAGAAGATAGATGAAGCTATCCTGATGATAAGAAAAAAATGAGAGGAATGATCCCCAAAAGAGTAGCAGACAAAGAAAGCTCTCTTATAATTAGGAAGGAAGTTTCCCTAAGGGACGAGTAGATGCTTCTGAAAGCATTTCCAAGTAAGGAGACTTGCATCAGGACACAGACTTTTCTCAAGTAAAGCTGAAAACATCTCATGCCTCTAAAAGTGAGATTTCTCCTTTGAAAACATTGGTTACTTATTGTTTTTAAGTCCTTAATGTACAAGATGGGGACATCATTGATCATTGTCACCAGGATTTGAAGGAAGCACAGAACCAGAAGTTGACTTTCAGGTTTGTTGATTGCAGATCAAACTTGCTGCTGAGTGCCTTTGAATCAGCTATAAAGTTTGCCTTTGAGGTTTTAGGTATTGTGACATTAGCAGCTTGGGAATCGAAATCAAAGGTTGAGAGATGCCAGGGGAAATAAGACTGGGTTTATGCACTTAAAGACAAATGTGTTTTATGGATAAAGTGTCTCAGGCTAATAGTTGAGTACAGAAGTGATTATAGGATTTATACAGATATATTCTCTATTATTTATTAAGTAAGATATGCTTGTGATTAACTCTATGAATGCACAGAGTCCTTGATCAGGGCTCTAACCCTTTATGACATCACCATTTCTGTAGAAAAGCAGCTTTGATTTAGTAATTACCAAAGGCATCTGAGTTTATGTGTATGTCACATGGTAATTCCAAGGCCAAGAGCATTCTGCATCCGTAGCATGATCCTGAATCATAATGCCTGCCCAAAGTTCTCCAAGTTCCTTTCTAAGGACCTGATGTAAGGATATCCCCCAAAGGAGGTGGCCTCACCCCAGAAGAAGAGGTGGATCATTCGCCAAACAATGAGCAGTAAGCTGCAGCTACAGAAGATGAGGAAGAACCCACAAAGGGGAAAGATGAAACCCTCAGAAGATTTTTTTGTGCATGCAATGTGTAGAAAGTGTTGCGTTAAGCCATTTCTTTTCTTTGCAGACTGAGCTAGAACGGACTTCTTTTTTTTTTTT
>NC_034598.1:85917017-85926726 GCF_900095145.1 Mus pahari | reverse complement strand
ATCTGCTGTCACCTGAATTTTTAATCTTAGCCATTCTGACTGGTGTGAGATGGAATCTCAGGGTTGTTTTGATTTGCATTTCCCTGATGGCTAAGGATGAGAACGGACTTCTTCCCAGCAGCCTTGAATACCTGACTGCTGAGCATCCAGAATAGGAGAGTGACTCAACTTTTAATGGTCATGAAATGGACAGCAAAGATGTGAACCTTCCTTTTAAGCAGTCTGCAATCTGCTTGGGAACAGCACCAATAGAAGGGCCAGGAAGAGCATCAGGCAGACCTAAATGTGTCATCTCAGGGACAAGGGTTGTGGGAATCAAAGGACACTATGTACACAGGTGAAGGCGTCCACCAGAGAGGAGCCAAGGTAAGCTCACCCAACAGAGAGGAGGAGGTGCTGAGTGTTGTAACACAGAGCTATGGGAAGGCACAGTGACGGACTTGGGTAGAGCGTGTTTGACTTAGGTTCAATTTAAATGGAAACATGTCATTTCTACAACTGGCTTATATCACAAGTGGGATTTGACTCTAGCTGCCCAATGCACTGCAAAAGCTTACAACTGTCTAAGATTTTATGGTGCTTCTACTCTACAAGCTTTTTTATTTCTAGAGCATTTCTAAGTTGGAAAAACAGCAGAGGAAGAAGAGAAAGAGGAAAAGAAGATGATGAAGACAAAGGAGAAAAAAAATCACTGTAAAGTAGCTGGGTGCCTGCTATGACAGAGCTAAGATTCACAAAGGATAACACACACACACACACACACACACACACACACACTAATGCACACACACACACATGCACACATACTGCATACCAATCACACACCACACACACACACCACACCTATACATGAACACACACATGTACAGCCCCACACATCACACACATATACACACCACACTCCAGATACACACCCATACATACATATACCCTCACACACATACACATGCCCACACCACACACCTATCCACACACCACACAGCCATACAGGTAGACACTACACACAACCACACACACAACCATATACACTACAACCACACACACACACACACACACACACACCATATCACACAGCTACACACATACCACACACCTTCATACGCACACACACACCACACACTTTCACATTTCACATACAGTCTCCACCAATAGGGAGACACATAGACACACATAAAAACAAGAAGAATGGCCAATGGATTAGAGACAAGAGATATACTCTGGAACATTGCAGATAGCTCATAAAGAGGAAATTTGCAAAGAAAATACCCAGAGATGGACAGAGAGTCCAATAACAGGAAACCAAGGCATTGTAGGTAAATTCTAATCACCATGAACACTGCTTTAAGACTGGTAGGCTGCTAGAATTCTAAAGCTTTGATTCACTATCAACTCTACAGATTTGTTCTCTGTTCATTTTGATTCCCCCAAAACCAATCACAAGTTTCACCATAAGCAGGAGTGGGGAAGGATCAAAACACTTTATTATGGATTAAACTCAGGAGGTTTACAGTGAGATGAGCCAAAGAGTCATTTGGAGCCCTGGAGCTAAGAATAGAGAGGTCTGTGTAGGTGTGGCTCTACTTCTGTGTAGGTTCCAGCAGTTAAGGTGGAGCTTGTCCCTTTAACAATCCTCTGCTCTCTAGAGTGAGGAGAATAATGTATGTCTTCCCCAAGTCGTTTTGAGAATCAAATGCAGAACATATCTGAACGTGGCTTCAGTGAAGGGAGGCTTCTTCAGGCAAAATCAAGTAGAGACTGTTGATGGGGATTGTCATTAGGAAGTAACCCCTGGGCAGTATAATCCAAGTCTGTAGGTCTTGGTTCTAAAGAGTTGATAGGCTCATTTAAAGTTGCTAGACAATCAGTGTTTAATGGCCCCATGATTACTGTAGTAGAAGACTTCATAGGAGCCTCTTCAGATGGGTAGATTGTGAGCTCTGTCATAGCCCTCCATCATCCATGCCTTAGTGTGTGGTGGATAATGGTGACACTGGATCCCTCCAGGTTTGCTTAACTCAGGATAATTACTCCATTTGCCTACAGTGACACAGGAGCAAATTAATTTGGCTAAGACTGTAAACCAGGGGGCAGGGCTGCTTTTATTAGGTGCAGCCATAGCAGATAATTTTCTAGGCATCAAAGACCATAGGCAGACATCTAAACACCACAATTAGAGTTAGATTACTGTTGTGACTTTAGGGACTCATAGTAATGTATGCTAAGACTTTTGGCAGAGCACAGAAATAAAAGGTAGGTGGCATGTGATAGTAACAATTAGGTTTTATCTGACCACATACATTCTACTCTAACCCTCAGAACACAGGATTATGTCTTAATTAGACTGATCATAGCTAGGGAAAAACATACTCTTCACGCTACACCAATCTTTATTGAGTCCCTTCTGGGTCTTAGGTACAGGGATCCACAGTCCTCATGTGAAATTTGCAGCCTCCAGACCATGACAGTGTGAATCTCAAATAGTAATTCCCTTTTTTAAAAAATAAATTCATAACATTTCCATAACTCTATGTTATACTAGGTTGCATGCTGTTTTGTTGTTATACACATTAGGAACTCACACATTTGTGAATTTGGTGTTGGCAGGAGTCAGACAGGGAAAATAGAACCGCTGCTCTCACATTAGAAGCATCAGAAACTTGTCTGACTTGTTTGGGCTCCAACCCTTTGCTAAATGGGATGTGTTTTCTTTGGCTGAAATGTAATGACATAATTTCATTTCCCCTACCATAGGCCTTGTCTAGGCTTGTGTATCACATGCCCTGGTATAAAAAGCCTTTCTCTGTGTCCGGCAGCGTGCAATGGCTAAGAAATGGAAGTTTCATAATCATTTTCCAGCACTTACTTTTGCCCGGCTTCTCCTTGGCCTGCACAAGGTCCATATTTATAAGCATATACTAAGCGAGGGATGAAGTCAGATGTTATTGCTATGACGAATGCATTCGTAATAACAGATAGAATCCCGATGCCTTCGAGAATTCCATACCAAATTCCTGTTCAAAGAGAAAGGTGGTGTTAGTTCCTCCAGAGGTAGTAAGAATGAAAACAGCAAGGCAAATCCACCTGTGAAAGTCCTTTTTCATTTTTCCAAATGCCTCTGGCAACAAGGCATTGTTATCTGTGTTTCCAAACCGTTTGGAATGGAAGGAATTTCTGTAGGTGTGTGCATGTACCAATGTACTCATGGCTTGGGGTCAGTATCCGGCAAAGAAGTCTAGCTGCCCAGTCATTCACATACCGTCTGATAAGATCTGCACACAGTGTCAAGGCCCTAATAGACTGGACACTCCACAGTGGTAATGACCAGGTCTCTTCCGCTCACCTTTGCAGACTGTCCCTGATGTGCTGGCTCAAGCTGATGCCTAGTGAGTAAACACTTGCTTTCTTTCGACAGTAAGAGGCTACTCTGAGCAAAACGTCTACATCCAGGTCCCAGCTATGCTCGCTGGCTGCTGCCTAGCTGCCTTGTTCTCAGTACCGGATGCAGGCATGTATCAGACAGTCCCTATTCCAGTGACTCTCAAGAGTGCTACATCTCATACAGAGGAGTGCTGCATCATAACCCAAAGATCATCAAATCATATCAACATAAAGACTAAGAAATACAAACTGAAAACACCCTGGGGATAAAGGATGGCTCTTCTTCACGGTAGAATTAGTGAATAAACAGAGAAGGAATGGAGAGAATGGGTAGCCACCATTAACTGACTCAGTAGTTTTAGCCAAAGACCAAAGCCCTTCTCTGCCACTAGAGAGGCTAGGTTTTGCTTCGTGTAAGGAAAACACTGAGGAAAATGGGGGTACAGTGGGATGGAAGCAAATAGATCTATTTTTAAAAATGATGAATCAATATTTTAGATTCTAAAGTCGTATAGCAGAACTGACCAAACTAAGAACCTATTAAAGCACAAATTCATGAAGCACTGGAAATCTAAAGCCATCAGTCTGAATAGGTGGCTTTATTTCTTGCACAATATTATTTAAAACCAATATCATTGTTTTTTCTTCAAAAATTAGCCAAATCAGCTTTCATGAAACCTTGAGGATTCCTAAAGTGTGTGGCTTTAATTTTTTTAATATGTATACATGTATGTATGTATGTATGTATGTATGTTTGTATGTATGCATTGAGACAGGGTCTTACTATGTAGCCCTTGTGGCCCGAAACTCAATATGTATACCATGCAGGCTTTGAACTCACAGAGATACACCTGCCAGTGTCTCTTCAGTGCTGGGTTCGAAGGCGTGTGTCACTGGATCAGGCAAGCTTTAACATTTTTCTACAAGTTGCTTCATATCTTCAAAAAAGCCTACCTGGTCCCAACTTACCTATGTCTTTGGCTCTCGAAGCCAAAGGCCTTCTCCACTGAGTAACAAACTTATAAGCATCAAGTCGGATTTCAATGATGTTATTCAGTAAGGCCAGAAGTGGTGCTAGAGGAAAAGCTGCCACAAAGATAGTCGTGAATCCGAACTGAAGGACTAGGGAGGAAAAGGGAGAAAATGAATAATGTTAGTTTCCCATGGTTGTTTGTTTCAAAGAGACAGTAACCCAGACGTATCATTGCATCAAGTCATTTTGGGATCTATCCCATGCGCAGTCACCAAACCTTGACACTATTACTGATGCTATGTTGTGCTCACAGGCTAGCATGGCTGTCCTCTGGAAGGCTCTACCAGCAGCTGACTGAGACCGATGCAGATATTTCCAGCCAAGCATTAGACTGAGGTAGGATACCCCTATGGAAGAGTTAGGGGAAGGATTGAAGGAGCTGAAAGGGATTGCAATTCCTTAGGAAAAACAACAATATCAACTAACCTGGACCCCTCAGAGCTCACAGAGACAAAGCCACCAAACAAAGAGCATACATGGACTGGTCTGTCGCCCCCCTTTGCCCCCCATGTAGCAGAGGACAGCCTCGTCTGCTCTCAGTGGGAGAGGATGTACCTAATTCTGTAGAAATGTGATGCCCTAAGGAAGGAGGATGCTGGCAGGGGTGAGACAGGGGTGGATGGTGGGGGTGAGCAATCTCTCAGAAGCAAAGGGGAAGGGCAATAGGCTGAAGAACTCAGGGAAGGGGGATTGGGAAAGGGGACAACAGTTGGAATGTAAATAAATGAAATAATTTAATTAAAAAAGGAGAGAATAATACACCGAAGAAACCTCTCTTACAAAAAAGGCCATGAGACTAGACAAAAAGGTAATTCTTGGGCCTGAGAACAGTGAAATCTGAGAGGCAGTAAGTTTACCCCAGACCCCAATACTTTCCAAATGGAACCAGGACTTCTTGGCAGAAAGTTCGATGGCAGGTTGCAGTGGAAAAACACACAAGGAGACTGTACTGTCTTATGAAAGAGTAAAGAGATGCTTAGCAACTGATGGGGGCACATCAACAAGACAAGTGTGTAGGCACTGCCGACAGCTGAAGCTGGAGTAATGGGGCATAACCAAATCATAGTGGTACTGGATCATAACCCAAAGATTGTCAAAGTCATATCAACATAAGTACTAATAACTACAAGCTGTAAATGCACAGGGAATAAAGGGTGGCTCTTCTTCATGGTAGAATTTAATTAATAAACATAGAAGGGATGGAGAGAATGGGAAGCCACCATTAATTAAACTTTACATGGAAGAATACTACAGTAAGTGGGTAGAATGTTGAAAATAGGATAGTCGTATATTTCCAAAGCATCTCCTCGTGGAATACTTAAGATATGCTGACGTGTCACACCCTGATATGACGGTTCCTATTTTGACATTCTTCCTGCTCGTGGTCTTCTTGGGTATATACTAGATCTCTGCTAGGCGAGCTATCAGAAACATTCAACTCCAAGTTCCATCATTACTGTTTCCCACTTCTCCCTCTTTCCCACTGTCCCTACTTGACATCAGACTCTGTCTCTCCTGACGTTCACCTCTCTTCCCCACTGAATCTCTATCAGTCTGCACAGAGTCTTGGTTACAGGCTGTTGCTCATCATCTCTCAACAAGAAATGCTTCAGAAGGTTCTCACAGCCCACAGACCAACTCCTCCTTTTCTCCCTACCATTCAAAAATCTTAGTCATTCTTCCATGCAGATGTCTAAGCTTCAAGATCAAATGTCCTTCATGCTCCAGACTTGGCAAAAAAACCTTTGCTCTGGCCACTTTGAACTTATGGTCTTGTGAGTCAAACATACACATAATGTCTTTATTGATAAACTAATGAAACTCGACTCTTCTTTTAAGGTTAAGCTCAAAAGTGCCCTCTCTTGGAGATTTACAGTTCCACAGCCTCATCTGGTAGCTTCCACTGTTGCTGAGCAACACAGAGTGAATTTATTTGCACTTATGCTTTGCTCTCCCTTTTTCCTTATTTATACTTGGCTTTGTGAAAGTAGGAATGTGGGCCTCACTATGCTTCTCCTTCCCACATACACACTGCAGTGGTTTATGGATGGAAGGGATTTGTTAGGTACTAAGTTATGCTGGCTGGCTGACTGGCACATAATGACAATGAGTGGCTTGGGACAGCAAGGAAAGACAGCCCATTACCTTATGATTAAACTTATGACGATGATGCTTAGAAACATATCTATATCTAATCTATCTATATCTATACACACACACACACACACATACACACACACAGACACACATATATGTGTGTGTGTGTGTGTGTGTGTATGAATACTTCTTTAATCTGTGAAATGTATAAAAATGTATCATTTTTATGATACACTAGTAACAGTAACGTATAGAACCCTTTTGTCTTCCTGTCAGGAGCAAGATGCCCATGTCAGTATCATATGAATGGTTTTAGTATAAAAATAACCTAAATGTTTAATGATTAGAAAGGGAAATATAAAACTATCATTATTTGTAGATGATGTGGGAGAACATGTAGAAAAATGTAAAAAAAATGAATTATAATTGATATTAGCTTTCAGAAGGCTTCTTTCTTACAAGTTCAATATACAAATCAGTGATAACTTAATATAATAGCAACAAAACAGACAATAAAGGGGGGCCCTGTGTGTAGTTCAGGGCAGGAGTTTGTGGTTAAAATTAATGAGGCTCTGGGTTCAGTCATCAGGATAAAAAACAACAAAGCCCCATATTACAAACAAATAATATACAAACAGAAAAATTGTGAAGGCAACATTATGTGCAGTTGCCTAAAATGTATCAAGTTCTTAGTAATAAATCTAAAGTATGCAACCCAAAATGGTTACACTAAGACTATTGAGAAAATATATAAAGACAAATGCAGGACTATACCACCTTCAGGGACTGGACAATATACAAGTATTGTTCAAATTGTTCAAAATTCCAGGAAATATCTCAGTAAAAGTTGTTGTTGGTCTTCTTTACAATAGAAATTGGGAATGTTAATGTGGAATTCGTTGGAACTAATTTTGAAGAAGAACAAAATTGAAGATAGTATTATGAGTGGGAAGACAAGCCATCAAGCACGGAAGTCGTTTGACTTGCAACGACTTTATCTGACACATGATGGTCTCGATGTGAGATTATCCACATTTCTGTGTTTGAATATGTAGTCTATAGCTGGGAGTATTTTGATTCTTAACATTCCTAATACTATAACCCTTTAAGAGTCCCTTGTGTTGTGGTGACCCCAAACCATAACAGCTATTTTGTTGCTACTTCATAACTGTAATTTGCTACTGTAATGTATTGCAAATACCTGATATGCTGGGATATGCTGATGTGAGACCTCAAAGGGGTTACGACCCACAGGTTGAGAACCGCTGTTTTAGGCAATAGGGTGTAACTGGATGAAGTGGGCCAATGGGGGCTATGGTTAATATTTAGAGTGTGACTCTGTGTCCAGATCACCCTGTTTCCTCTTTGGATGTGATATAAACTGCCATAAACTTCTGTATCCATGGGGCTTTCTGCCACTGTATCTTATCTGGCATGATGGACTGTACCCCTCACACCAGGAACTAAAACAAACCTTCCTTTCACCGAGTTGGTCTGTGACAGACAATTTGTCACATTTGTCACAATAAGAAAATCAACTAATACATGACTCATGTCTATATGTAAATAGATGCTACAAATCACTAAGAAAAAGATATGCCTCCTACTCCCAAGACATGGGTCAGATAGAAATTTAAAGAACATAAGCATCTTTGTTTAGTGTCATTAGTTGCCAGAAACTTTCATATTAAAACCATGTTGAGATGCTACTGTATACCAGCTAGAATATTTTTCAAAAAGCCTAATAATTTAGTGAGATTAGGTGAATATGTGGCTATCTAATGTGGCATACCCTCTTCACCTGTCCTTAGAACAGGATTATTTGTGCCTAAGGGACCGGGTATGGGATGGTAATAGAACACATCACTTACAACAATTATTGGGCTGAGTTTGGCCTGGGGACAACAGTTTGCCAGCTTCTCACTTACACAGATGTGTCTGTTCTCATGTTTTAGTCTTTGAAGACCCGTCTGTATGCTTAAGATTTACCCACTTTTCAAAATCACTTTATATTGCAATTCAGTAAGTTATAGTATTTAATAATATAATAAATCCAGAAGGCAATTAGGACAAATCAAAACCAAACCAAAAGGAAGCAGGTAGATTTCCTGTCTGTCTGTGACATGCCTTATGTCAGTCCAAGATGCAGCGATACCATGGGAGCTGCAGCATCCTACCTACAAAAATGTTTCTTTTGGGGGGGCATTATTATTCATTTCCTTCTTTATGGGGGAGAGTCCATTAAGAGACTCAAAATGGTGATTTCTCTTAATGAATTGCTTTTATTAAGTTTTATTATTAATGCCCACATTGAGTTTTTCTCCAAGTTATATCATTCTGCCGTCGTATAATTGAATCTCTGAAAACATCAATAGATACTTAGGACAGAAGCAATCTAAGAAACATTAAGCATCAGTTCTATTGCTCCTTTAATTTTCAAATTCTCCCAGCCAGGATTGCTTCCTTCAGAAGTAATTCATCTTGCCCATCTCTACTTTCATTTCACCTCTACATTGGAGAGCTTAAACAGGAGATTTTCAAAAGAAGAGAATTACACACACACACACACACACACACACACACACACACACACGAGAGCATTATTATTATTTCCTCACAGGATAGATGTTGTTTAATCAAACGTGTGTTTGATTTTAAAGAAGTCGGATTCCTTAACTAAGTGTAGCCCTGCCCAAGTCAAGCATTTCTCACTTCCTGTCATTTCTCTCCCATAACAAAAATGGCTGCTCTGATGTACTTTCCATGATTCATGTCATGGCAACTATGATACTCCCTGTGCTTACACTTCCTGTCTCTGGCTCTTCCCCATTAGTCTATGCACCCTTCAGAACTGAGCACTGTGTCATATTCCCTTTGTGTGTCTGGTGCCAAGTGTAGTGTTTCCTTGGCATTGAGAAAAGCTTAGCAGATGTCTGCTGGATATGGGAGTCAATCACTCTGAGTGATGATTTTTCTATCTCTTTTTTTGATGCATGTTATTTTCCAGCATTTATTTTCCAGTGGATTCAGTTCCATAATGAGACAGAGTATGGTTGTTGGGCATAGGAGGAGGTCTTTGGGCTACAGGGTAGAGACTTCGTGAAAGGGTTAATTTGTGTGTGTGTGTGTGTGTGTGTGTGTGAGAGAGAGAGAGAGAGAGAGAGAGAGAGAGAGAGAGAGAGAGAGAGAGAGAGAGAGAGA